>NW_026623783.1:192229-210669 GCF_030028575.1 Malurus melanocephalus | reverse complement strand
GTCACATTTCCCATTCCAAGGGAAGCTCCCGCCTTCCTTGACAGATACCTGTCTTTCAAATTGAGACAATTTTAAAAGTTCAAACCTATGCAATAAAAGYACTTACTTACAAGACTAAATCAACATCAAATACCTATGAACTCTGAAAAATGTATCCACCTGGTCTCCCTGGTTTTCTTCTTTGATTGCAGGAGAGTTAGAACAATGTAATGCTGCAAATTGGTAAGTAAGTCTCTTCTTAGATTACTGTTCTAGCCAGATTTAGAAAACACAAACACTCCAGATAAATGTAAAAAGTTCCAAACACAGTTTTAAAAATCAAGAATCCCAACAGTTTAGCAATAAACATTTGACTAAAACTGTCAATAAAGTGACTAGCATGCATTGCAACAGGAGTGTTTCCAGTGAGAGGAAATAATTCAGTGGAATAGGCTGGAATAAGCACTTGGTCTGCATACAAGCACAGCCATGCTCCTTCACATCCTTGCAAACTCTCACCATAAATAAATAAAACAAATGTTCAGCAATAAATGCAAGGTGGAGGCAATAAAGCTGAGTAGGTACTCTATTTCCCACAGCTTAGAAAACTCTAAATCAACACTGCATATATTTTTAAAAAGTATACCCTGATTGAAATGCAAGCTATTTATTTTAAATAGAAAAGTGAAACTGTGATGGCATGACATCAGGATGATCAATGGTGCTTTAAGGTTTGAGGGAAGAAAATGCATAAGAAAACTGTGCTTCACAGCCACAAATTGTACTGCAGACACAATGGCCATGCCCAACTTCTCTTTAAAGMACAACCAAAGGATACTTTTGCATAGGACATCTATATGAACASAATCCACATATAGGATTTTATTGTCTTGCTTCAAAATTAATTTTTTTTAACCCTCCAAAACTTTATAAAAGCTGTTATTTTACACATTGTTGAGTGGATGGTTTCTGGAGAGATACAGAACTGTTAGCTTTCCCCTCTACATACAYATCATGTGGCTGAGCCTCTGATCTGCATTACACCCCCCACATGTACTTAGAGACATACCAATGCCAACAAAATGCAACCAAATGACAACAAAAATAGGTCTCTAAAGTACATTTGCTCCATGCAGTATTGCACATACAATGACAGTTTGTAAGGTACTAGGAATGTTTTTAATATATCAACTATTGGCACAAATATCACAGGCATCAACTGAACAAAACACATAGCCTGAAAAACATCACACTGAGGCAAAATCCTTAAACATCCACTGAACAGGCTGACTTTCAAGTGAGCTGCCACATGTATCAAAAGCAAACAGGATTTAGCAATAGCTCCAATTTTCCCAACATTCGTCCTACTTCCAGCTCCTGGTTTCTATTGCTGATGTTCTGTTTCTGACCCCTGTCTAGTCTTATGCCTAGGAAGCAACAGAGGTGGGAAGCTAATAAGGGAATATAGTTCTCACCTGTCAATTACACAGCATACAAAATTCCTGATGGAAAGGTTAAAATCAGCATTCACACTGTAATGTGCAAACATCCAATTTACAACAGTTGTGAAGCCTTCCCACTTGGCATTTGTGAACTTCTAAATTTGTCCATGTGATTTTTTTTCCTTTGCTTTCTTTAGCAGTTTTAAATTAGACCATGCCAAAGAGAAATAGATTATCCTGTTGATTTACAAAATGAGACATTCTTTAACTATGAAGGCAAACTARTATTTTCTTCAAGTAGAGGCAGGACATAATCTGCTGTGAAATGAATAACTTTTTTAATTTTATTTTTTAAATGCCCTAAAATTTGAAAACCACACAGCTCTTTAAAAATGTCACTTTATCTCTTACCCCACAGAGAATAATCCCAGTTAAAAAGAGCACTCTTTAGATCAAATCACTTCCAAATCTACAGCTGATGACAGTGATTGTCATATCTATATGCTTTAGAAAAAATGCAATAACTGCCCTCAAAAATGAACGAATATCTATAGTTTCGTAAAGAGAATTAACAATAAAGTTTACCTCCCCCATATCTAAATATACAACTCCAGAAAACTACTATTACCTGTCAGATTTCCCTCTTGGTTCCCAGAATTCAGAACTGCTCTTAGATTAGTTGTGACTACCTGCTGATAAAAATAATCTTGACAACAAAAATGCTACACTCATGAAGGCAGTAACTGATGCACTATAAGTTTGAAAATTCATGGACTACTACAGTATCGAGCAGTATGCACTGAAGTATAAGATATCACTTGCTTACATTTTTGTCTTTTAATGATAACATCTCCTAAGTTCAGTTCATTTGCTTAGGACCTCTTCATCTGCCCATAGTATTTTTGATAGACTTTACTGTACTCCTCTTTTTACAGGATAATTTATGTATTCGGGATTTATAACAAATTAATTCAGCAGCTAATAAATATAAATAATATTTAGTACACTTGGGATTTTCTGAAAAGCATTGGTCTGGCACAGTGTTGCATTCCAGTCTGGTTTTGCTTGCAACAAGCATTATTCAGAAGTCTCATCCAAATTCATGTACTGTATGCAAACATATCAGGATTCAAGCAGTTTGTTTTTATGGGCCCAACCTTATACACAAGGCAACAAACACCTTCTTTACCTATCACTCATATCGTTGACTTCAAGACAAAAAAACTCTGCTAGGGAAGCTTAGGGTCTTAGGATTTAGGATAGAAGAAGGCAAAAGAATTTTTTCTCAGACCTCAAAACATCTCTCTTTAAAAGCCTATTCTCCTTCAAACACAGAATTCCTGTCCTATAGGCATACTTACAGAAGGCAAAGGAATGAAAAAGCACCAGACAATTGATTCTCTTAATAGTAAAATGATTTTAAGGTATTTCATAGGTTCCATGGACAGTAGCAACAGAGATAAATAATACTGCTTTTTTTCTCTGCTACTGTCACATTTTTCAAGTGAGTGCATGTCAAGCAGAAAACATATATAAAACAGATGGTGCATTACAGAAATTTTGTAGCACCTTCTCCAGATCTATCAAAGAAGACAGCAAATTAATTTTAAGAGCAGCACTTACACTATTTGCATATCTGCACACATATCTCTGATGTATTTACAGAATAAAAAGAACTATGAGTCTGCATGCAAACTGCAAATGCTTATCACTGCAGAGAAAGTATGTTGTCTGTGAGCAGCAGAAATAAGACCGGTTGGTTTCCTAAGAACTTGAGATCTAAATGTCATTTGCTATCACCATACAAATCCAGATTCCCTTAGATAYCCTCACAAGGAACAGAGCTAAAGCTAATACAATACCATGCATGTGAAAGCACCAGTCAGAACAACCTGCCTTGTCYTCAGTAGGGGAAATAATCTGAGTCTCCTTTTTGTCTGATTACTAATGTTCACTTAATGTAGAGATTTTTTTTTTTTTTTCTCCCCTACCTTATGTTTACTTTCCTATTACCCTGTTTTCACATATTTCATTTGCAGGTTAAATAGGTTTAAGAGAGGGAACCTGACAAACAAAGGGACAGATTGAAGAATGACAATGACTTTTGATCATATAAACATTGYTCTCCCATGGCAGATAATCTAAATACCATTTTCAGAATTAAGACATTGACGCACATCAACTTTCAAGTTTCCTACCCTTTTAATTTCTCTTTTGAACTTCATTTGTTAAAAATGGATGTAAGAGAATGAAATAATAAAATGGCAACAGTTTTAGTTTTAACCAAAAAGCATTTAACAACAAAAATAGCTGTAACACCTTAACAGAGTTCACCATAGGTTGTGCAGTATCTGCCCAAACATGCCACAGAAGTAACAATTTTAAAAACTAAGTCAGAGCATGGTGGCATTTACAGCACACTGATAAACAGTACTCAAAAATTTGCCTGGGTGTGAGCAAAGTCCGGCAACAGAAAACACCCTATCCCCTCCACAGGTTCACATATTCTGACCTGAGAGCCGTGGAAAAAATGGCAACACAAGACCTTAATTAAACAGGAGTATTAAAACAGCTAAAGTAGTTACATGAAGAAAAAAAGTGTCTCTTTTACACAGATTACATTTTAACAAATTCAGAACAAATTAAAACCGTGCTGGTGAAARTAAGATGTGCAGGACACACAGTATCAGAGATGGCTAATGGTTTTCATGTAAGTCCAGGTTCAATTTTTTTTTTTTTTTTTAACCCTGAGAACAACACATTGCATTCCAAAAATAAGTAGGGCCTTTCTCAGTCAGTATTGTATTCTTTCAACTTACATAATTCTGTATTTTCTCCTGCCAGAGAAAGTATCATGAACGACAACAGCTCCAGAAAAGTGAAAGTAGCTGAGAAGTTCCTGTCACATCACCATTTGAGCTCATTTTCCTCTTATTTTGAAAAATATATCATTGGAAATAAAAAAGCTGAGGTGCCATAGTTTAGACAAAGTGATGGGAGGTATCCACCAGTGGGAATTTTAATTGTAGGAGACAATGTGAAAAATCTCATAGAAACCCAAAGGCTGCTTCTGCATGCTAGCAGATGAGGCTTTCTGATAAAAAAAAGCACACGGTTGAGATTACCCTGAAATAAAAGAATAAACCAGTAACTTCAATTTACTTCATAAAATTTATTATTATTGGGTACTCAGAGCTAGTCATAGTATCAAGACTAAGTGTATTTTCACTTAATATATTAACTCCTGAGTATAAGTTCTTAGCAGACAAGAGAAAAAACATACTTATTTCAGTTATTTCAATACACCAACATCCCATAAGTAACCTATTTCTCATCCACACAGCAGTAGCTGCCTCCTGTTTCTCTACAATATCAGAAAACACCAGTGCAATGCATGCATCCCTACTTTCTCTGACTAACATAGAAGACAAGCTATCAACTTAATGATTTTGAAGACAAGACCRCAGTGATTAGTTTGACTCCCTGCATATATCTGATGAATGTTTTGGGACAAAAGCACAAGGAAAGTATAACCATATTTTTCCAAGACAATAAAATTTAACAACTACCTTTTATGAACATCCCATAGCAAGGTTTTCAACCTTCAACCTGGGCTTTACTGGATCTCAGAGCAGAGCAAATCTTCTCTCTCTTTCCCTTCAGACAAAGTATTATGAGCACCAGAATGATATAGTCACAGACTGGCAAAGAAGTACTACTAAAAAAGAGGAACTAATCTACTGGAACAACAGATGGGAAAGATTTGGGTGACCTACTGACAAACAGGGTGATCACAAACTAGAAATTACAAATTATACACGTGAATCTGGGTTTTTCTTGTTCTAAAAAAATGGAGAAGTAATGTCACTTGTAAACCAGATGTAAAAGAGGGSTGTTGTAATGATAAAGAAAAGTAACTTTGCAGGGGAAGTGAAAAGACCTTTCTTGATTAGCTTAACCAAAAAAAGGCATTAGATGGTATCTGCTGGTGTGTTTATGTAATATAAAGCAAAACAGATATCAGAGGGAGAAAAGATGAAGAATACTATTGAGACGTAAAATAACTGTGAAGAAGTCTTAAGAAACAGAGCAGAAATTTTCRAAGAATTAGAGAGGTGAGACCTCACAAATAATCCTTCTATAAGTACAGTGAGGGCAAGGAAAGCACACAGACTCATTCTCAACAGATTTAAGGATAGATTAAATGACATAGAAATTGCTCTTGAAGACCTAAAGCATTCTGCACCACAGTAGCTAATGCTGTAAAATTTATGTTAGAGTTTCTCCAAAGGCTATGAACTTCTAAACCCCCCCCAGGGTTTCTACCATTTTCTAACAGCAATTAAATGAGCCATTTTTTTCTATGTAGCTATTAGTCTAGTGGGTTATGCCTCTCTCAAATGATTTATCATTTAAATTTTACAATATTTGTACGGCCTTAGGCTACAAATTCTGCACTGGGTTTTAATCTAATATTTAACAAGCTTGAGTTTCAACTCCATCCCAGTGTCAGTGTGATCACTACTGCAATCAGGTGAACTTCAGAAGCCATTGAAGACAGTCAAATCTTTGGAGACGCAGTATTAGCAATACTTCTAATTATACCCAATAAAAAAAATTAAGTTCCTTGAAGCTACAAATACKAAACACTTGATGGATTTTTTTCTTTGGCCTCTTGTTGAGATAAATTAGTTTCTGTTTTGTGTGGATTTTTTYCCCCAAGTATTTCCAGTAAAAAGTTTGTGTTGTTCTTCCTTTCACTGTAAAACCATAAAAAATTCCAGGATGGGAAGAAAAAGTATAGAAGGCAAGCACATCCAAGAGAGGGGAAGAGAAGAGTTAACAACAACTAAGTACCTAAAAACTAAGTACCTTTGAAGAGTAGTATCTCCTTTTAGACTTCTCAGAAACTTTTAGGTCTATCACAGGTTAGAACAGCTGCACTTAGAACAGAGATTGAGAACYGTTCCTTTAAAGGGGAGTCTTTACAAGGAGGTCTTGATTTTCAGCTTTTCTGATATCTTTAGATGATGTCTAAGAGTTTTTTCAATGTCTCAAAAAAAAAGATAAAATTCTTATCGCTAAACTTARTTTTCTTGTATGTTATTTAGGAAAATAATGTGTTCAGTTTCTTAACTAACAACACTTGAAATAAAATGGGCCTATATAAGATGCTATAAGTTAACATCTTACATGGATCCTTGGTTGCAATGTATACTAATMAAGTGTACAATCAGCCTCAGCTAGATGCACTTATAAAAATGGCAAAATATGCCTATAAAAGATGATAYCATATTTCATCTTATCTGCCAGCTTGATTGAGAACCACAAGAAACACATGAAAAACTATAGCCCATTTTCCCAGTGATATATTTCACCTATAAACATTGCATTTCCTATGCAAACCACTCCAGTGACCACTCCATTAYTAGGGACCTGTGACCACAGGCTTGCAGAATTCAATAATGTCAGGATTTAAGAAATGTGGCTYGGAACAACATCCCTCTTTGCACTGCTGCACTGCCAAATGCATACAGACCTGTRGATAGGTAGATAATCCTCCAGGACCAGCCCAGAGACCCCAGGGCCTCAGTGTCCTGTGCTCCTTCTGCTCATGTCTCAAACAGCCACARACACCAGAAATCAGGTATCTCAGCATCCTTAAGGAAACTGAGGTATTTTCTGCACTGTTCAACACAGCCTGCCAAATGCTGTTAAAAGAAACCACCTCAAAAACACATAGTAAAAAAGGGCAGGAAAAAATAGAAGGTACTTTGTACTTCTTGAGACACATAGTGTGTGATGTCCATGCCAAGCCACAGCTGGCAGTGCACACTCACAGCTCAGAGYGCCAAAAGTGTCCTGGGCTGCATCCAAAGCAGWGTGGGCACCAGGGAGAYGGAGTGAATTCTACCCCTCTGCTCTGCTCTGCTGAGACCCCACCTGTTGGGCTGCATCCACCCTGGGGTCCCTGCACAGGAGGGACACGGACCTGTTGGAGTGAGTCCAGATGAAGGCCACCAAGTTGATCAGAGGGATGGAGCACGTCCCCCGTGAAGACAGGCTGAGAGAGCTGSGGTGTTCAGCCTGGACAACAAGAGGTCTGAGAAGCAAACCCTATAGCACCTTCTAGTACCTATAGAAGGCTAAAAGAAAGCTGGAGAGGGAATTTTTATGAGGGCATGCASTGATAGCCTGAGGAGTAAAGACTTTAAACTCAAAGAGAGTAGGTTTAGATTGGATGACAGGTAGAAATTTTTTACTGTGARGGTGCTAAGACACCAGAACAGGTTGCCTAGGGAACTTGTGGATGCCCCATCCCTGGAAGTGTTCAACGCCAGGTTTGAATGGGGCTCTGAACAGCCTGGTCTAGTGGAAGCTGTCCCCGGCCATGGCAGGAAGGTGGAAATGAGATGATCTTTAAGGTCCCTTCCAACTCAAACCATTYTACGACTCCCCCAGTCATTGTATCTAAGGCTTGGCAGATGCCTTCCCTTAAGGCAGATACACAACTATGAACTACAGGACTTTCAAGGAAGATTAGAGGAAGGGAAACACATAGACAGGGTATGGAGCTGGACGAGATGCAGGATCAGATCACAAAGACAGCTGACTTACTGAGGATTTTGATTCATCTTCTGAGTTTAAGTAAAAGCAACTAAAGGTCACCTACAGACTTGGACCAGGGGAGTGCCACAAGCCAAGATCAACAGAAATTAGAAGAAAGCAGAACACTGAATGTATTAGTGAGCTAATAAAACTACAGAAATCCTAGTGATAATCAAGTGCAACTCCAGATTGAATGGCGTTAAATCATATGCAGCTGTAAGATTTCAAAGCCTGAAGGYGTAATCATAGCAAAATAATGCCAGTTGCCACATAAACCAGAACATTAACATGTATAGTAGCAAAACAACTCTACTACAGGCAAAGACTTGAAGAAAAAAAAATTTCTCTTTTAATTTTTAGACAAAAATAGCACCTGGGCCCAGTCTGGTATATCTGTCCCTTTTGGTCTGCTTGCYGAATGGATCACCTGGGACAGAGGAGTCTCCTGTAAGCAGTTATACAATAATCATTTATTTAGCACAGCTCTATATGCAAAGCTCTGAACTGAGGCCCTACAGACACCATACTGAGGAATAAAAGTCATGGTTTTCTACTGGTAGCAGAGATGATGAAAAGATGTTGATATTAAAATTCAGTTGCAGCTATTTAYTTATTGGATGTAAGGATGTCCATTGATGCAAAGGGGTCTTTAAAGTATTTGCTTTCACAATTACAAGATCAAACATTTAAATAAATCAGTATGTTTTAATAAAGTAAAATAAGAATATGAGTAAAAAAGAAATWTTATACAACTACTAATATATTTAGTATAAATAAATACTGTTTAGATGGCAATCTGTCAGTCTAATTACTTTTCCTTAAATCTAATTATGAAGTAAATTATATTCATGTGTTTAGAAATTTCAATTCATTAAATGCAAATTCTTGATAGTTAACAAGAAAATTCTACATAAAAGTGGAAAAAAACAGTATTATAAAAAGTGCTTAAAATAATCCTTAAAAATAGGACAGTTCCACTTTGTCCAGAACATAAGTACTTCTTAAGATATCTTTTTGTACTTTCCTCTTAAGCCTCCCTAAAACTAGTGGTAGTACAAAACAGACTGTTTCAAAATAGAAACACTCTAAGGAGAGGCTTTCAACTCTACGTGGGAAAAAAAAAAAAAAAAACCAACGAACACCCAGCAGCAGAAGTGGTTAAGAAAAACAAAGTGCATTACGTTAAATCCTAGTGCTTGTTTAAAAACCAACTACCACCATGTTTTCTTTTTACAATCAACCTTCTATTCTCAGAAGTAAAATAATACCTCAGGTAATGGAGTGAAAAAGCCCTGCAGACAGTTATTATTGAGCAGGCACAATGTATCAATCAACAYAGCTCATTCTCTTCACTGGGTTCAACCCAGGCTATCACACACTGTTTCTGGACGGTCCTGCTTGCCCAGATGCAGCATTTGATTGGCAAAAGCTCTGTTTGAACAGAAGAGCCCTGCTAAATCTAGACCACAAGGCATTGACGTCACATTAGCACCACCAGCACCAGCTTGGATAGAGCACAACCAGCACTGAGGCACATCTATTAAATCCTCATCAATATTCACTGACTCTATATACTTTAATGCCAATATATAAGCTTAGGTCAGGAAACACCAAGACAGATGCATTTAAGCTAACTTTACACGGTGCCAACTCAGCCATGAAAAGGTTTATTAGCTCAGATTTGCAGTGGCATAAAGGCATCTAAAAAACCTTCAAGCTCCTGGAAGAAACACAGTCACATTCACACAAAGCTGAACTAGTCATGCTGTTTAAGATTTTTGCTGGCTTCCCAGGGCTCCACAATTATCACAAGCAGTGGGTAACTTTCAACCAAATGATCTGGGAATGTACCACTCAAGTCTTTCCAGAACACTGAGCTGTCATGCACAAAAAACAGCTAATATCAAATCCTACAGAGGAAAGTGCAGATTCTAAAAACCAGGATTTTCAATATTGTTTGCATTTCGTTCACTGCTGTCTCTACTGGCARCAATGATGATCTCAGTGGGGCAAGTTCCACTCAAATGTCATGGGAGAAGAGGATATCTCACCAGAAAGCCTGTAGTTCATGAAACAACTCTAAAAGAAACATAGATTTATCCCTTACCCCCAATCTCTGAAATATTTCCTTTTCTTTAAGCCTTTTTCAATTTTTGTTTATTTTAACATAATGCTTATAAACTGTGCCTATTTTAACAGTTCTGGAGCGGACCAGTGAACTGGCTCAAAGAACTGACAACATCAATCCTTCATCTCAGGGCTCATTTGTTTCCATGTCTGTTCCCAATGCTCATGAATAAACCTAGAAAATGGGAACCAAAGCCTCTTGTCATTTCTTCCAGCTGGAAGGATCCTGAAAAAAGCTTTAAATAGTTGGAACTGAGCCAATTATCTCAGTGAACTGTGAAAAACCTGAAAATCAGTTTAAATGCTAAGTGTTTTCATCACTCACTCATTCAACTAATTATTAAAATTACAATCTCAAATTATTCCAGAGTACTACAAGTCATGCTTCATATACCACTTGAAACRCATACTCCACCAAACCTGAAATACAGAAAATAAAAATAGGGAGACTAAAAATAAGCTAAGAAATTACACCATGAGTAAGATTTACATTTGTGTACCTTTGTTTATGCTCATTTACGAAGTTGCAACCTTCAAGACTATGAAGTCTTGATTGCCAGTCCTTGATTTCAGGTCCTGATTACGGGGTAATTCCCTTTCTGGGGTCTTGCTATGCTTTTACAATCAGATATTTTAAGCAACAATTCTATGTGGCAAATAATGAATTGCATATAAAATAATTTCTTTAGTTTAAAATTGGCTTATTTTAATAGCAGGTGTAAGACAGCAAATAGAAGTGCCTTCTAGCCCTATGCAACCCTCATCTGATGTGAGCCCAGAGAACTATAGCCCAATGTTTCCTCCTGTGAATGTTCCTCCAAGTSTTTAAGCACATTTGCTTCTACCATTCTATTTGTACTGGGTTCTTTTTTGAGCTACTGTATTTTAGCCATTAGCTCAAAACTTCATTCCTTATTAGTTAGAAAGAAATTAGAATTACTGATGCAGTAGGTAGCCCAGATTATTTCTCCTGTTTGTCTTAGCTACCTGAACATGACTTTTGACATAATCTTGTTGTTGATTTACTTATCTTACTTCATCTTTCAGGGACTTAGTCATTTCTATTCCTAAACACCTTACTAAGATACAAATGTTGTCATCTTACTGCTGTCCCTGTTTGTTTGATGTGAATAAATWCGTCTTATTTTTCCTCTCCTGAATAGAGAAAAATTTGCATATTCTGTAAATAATCTTCTCACACTGGTATTTGACTCCTTATTCTTAACTTTTAGTTCCCTCTCTTTGCTGATTCCAAACCTAACTATATTTAACTTTAAGCCTACAGCAAGCAACAAAATGGGAGAAGTCTTTAAAGCCTATACAGCCTGTCATGTCTCATATGTTTGCTTATCCAGGCAATGAATCAAATCAATCAATCAGCTGTCAGGACCATACCAAGCCATGCTGGCATTTGTAGGAGAATGACACTCCATACGAACACTCCATGCAAATTTCTTGCAGCTCAAAAGAAACCCAGCAGTTGCCACACTTGTAACATGGCAACGTGGAGCATTCTGCCAAGGGTTCTCCCTCGCTGGTTTCTGCCCTATGCACCCAGCCAAGGCAGCAGCCCTGGAAATGAGACAAGCAGAGCAGCAGAACAATATCGAGAGGYTCCTGTTGACAAAGCCCACAGGAACAGCATTCCCAGGCAATGACAAACCCCTCCTGCCTGACTCCATGGGTTTGGTGCCTCTGCCTGCTGGCGTACAACTGCACTTGGCATTACAGGCTCTGATCCAGTCTCAGGCTGTGTCTATGTGTGGCTGTCTCAGTTAGGAAGGCTAAATAGGTTATGATCCATTGTCTGGGCTCATTTCTTGCCACTCTTACAGCCCTATCAAGAATAATGTTCTTATGGGCATTCTGAAACTCCAAATCATAAATGCATACTGGTTTTCCTTATTTGCTCTGAGTTCGTCCTGTTTGATCAGCAACGAGGGAAGGATGACTAGAATGATAGGATTATCATTATTTTTTACTGCGCCCTCAGTAATCCTCATAGTTCACAAATGGCCAACAAAAAAAGATACAAATGGTATATGCCATTGAAAAGTTTAGTGTCATTTTCTATCATTACATAATTACTTTTGTCCTTACTGAAACCTTTGAGCTGTTACATTTTAAACCAGCCATTTGAAGATTATAAAAATAGTAATGGACATAAGGGTAATTTAACTGGGAAAGAAGAAAACACTTCTCTACCAAATGTTTTTTTCTTTTTTTTCCACTGTATTCTGAGATCTGCAATGTTATTTAACTCCCTGTTAAATGTGATGTTGAGTGAATGGATTGCAGAATTTCCTAATGTATTCTGCAATTCTTCTTAAAATCAGTAGTTATTAAAAAAAAAAGAAGTCTTAAAATTTATAGGTATGCATGACATCCACGTTTGCCATGCAGTTTTCATTAATTCCACTAATAACTTCTGTGTATTTATACAAGTATAATAGAAAATCATAATAGATACTGAAAATGTTCCTAAGTACCTGAAAAAAAAATTAATGTCTTAGTGAAAACTGTCAACATAATCACTTCTAAAGTACCAAAGCCCACATTTGTAACTTCACCAGTTCATTGAGAAAGGCCATTTTGCTCCTACAAAGAACTGTTCCATGAATATGGAGCACATAGGTAAGCAAGTAAACTTTGCCTAGAYTTAGAAGTGTCAATGTTTATAATTTTCAACAGTGAATAAGGCCTTTAGCATTGCTGTGACGGAAAAAATCTGACAGCCAGACATACATACTAAACACTTTTTAAATTCTTCAGTAATAATGTATGCTTTTGCCTATAAAAATTACTCAAAACACTCTCCATCCATTTCTCTGTGCCAAATTCCCTTTTCCCCTTCCTGCATTTCCTTCCTAATACTGTTTTTTAACCTGATGAYCAACTTCAAGTGAATTTCACAAAATTAAAGCTGTCAGAGCTTGTACATCATTACAGAAAATTAGAGACATGAAAGATAGTATGATAGAAAGTATGGGAAATCAATGGTTGGGAGAGGAAAGGCAAATTAGTGCCCTTACAATGATTGGGCTCTTGTCTATTCTAGTCCATCACCAGTCCAGCAGCAGTCAACCATGAAAGACGCACTTTGCCTTAAATCACTGCAAACTAAGGATTGAYCTGGAATTAACTGTGTGACTTTGCGGTATCACTTTTCAGCTTGCTAGTGTATTTATAATTTAGCATTTGACTAATTCCACACGAAGTAACACTTAGAACAATGCAAAACAATTACACAAAAAGAAAACACTGAAAACCAAGAATTATTTCTTATGTTCAACAACCTAAAACATATTGGTGTAATTATGAATGTCAAAGTTGGTGTTCAACTATTTAACATACACATATTCAGCAATGCATTAAAAAACTCAGTATCAAAATGAGCATCATTCAAAGGGAAGTTAAAATGTATTATGGATAATGAGAAAAGTTCTAAACTGAGACACAAGCAATGCTATTTTAGGAAGTGAACAGATGGCTACAGAAGAGCAGACCTAAAAATCAGGAACAATGTAGGGAGTCAGAGCAGGGGGCTGGAATGAAGTATAACTGGAGAACTGGCTTTTCTTATTTTATTGCACACTTTTTAATAAGCTGAAAATACCACAAATCTACAATAAAGAAGACATGAATTACATTTTCAGGTAGTTTAATGACTTGCAGAGCAGTATAGGCTATTTTGTTCTTCCTGTCCATATGCAACCATATAGAAACATCTCATTACTTTGAAAAATTTCATATACTTTGTCTATGATGTCAGAAATATCAGGGAAACTATAAACTGGGTCCCAAATGTGGTTTATTTGCTTTAAAACATTTCTATACAAATGCTTGTATTASAAACTTGTAAAGAATTTGCTAAAGCCAAAACAGTACATACAACCTTCTTTAAATAATATTAATTTTTTTTATCCCACTGTCAAATCTGTAATTATAGTTCTCTAAAATTTGTAAAAGCTATGACTACCAATTAAATGTGCAAACCCCCCTGTATCTCAATACTCTCATATTACATTTTCAAGAGAAAAAGGCAGTACTTCCTCTTCTTCCCAAATATGAGATGCACCCATGCCTTAGGGTACAAGGTATCTCAATGGATTTAATTTAAAACTCCATTAATTCAAATTTACTTTTCCCAAGGAAAGGCAACAATTTTTGTTATTTTGTGTTAGTTATTGTGTAACCTCAAGAATAACTTTTCTCCATATTTGTCAAATGGAAACATGAAGTGTTTTAAGAGTTGTGTCAGAATGACAAAAATACAAAACCAGTAGGTCTTGGCTTCAAAGATATGTTGGCTAGGTTCATTCTCCAGCCTTTCACCGTCCTTCTGGGTGAAGTATGAYCTTTTAACACATCAACCACTGATCCCAATCTTGTGGCATCTGCAAACCTGTTGCCAACATCCATATTACTAATGAAGATGTTAAACAGGGCTGGAGCTAGTATTGACCCCTGGGATACACCACTAGGTYACCAGCCTCCAATTAGACTTTGGGCATACTTTGAACTGGACATAAACCAGACCTCCTCCAAAAGCCACCCAGACACTGAAGTGGTGCTGTGCCTGAGCTGAACTGGCCGGTCTGCCAAGGTCACCTCTAGAACTGAACTACCATGTTATCATTGACATCAGCTACCTAGGCTAAGYATGGGCAAAGTAACTCAGGTGTGTCTGTAAATAAAAACCTAAATATATCCATCACAAATACTCAGAATTAGAGTGACACTAATCAGATACCTGTTTCACAGTTYTTAAGAAACAAAGTGCTATGTATTTTCCATCCAGCTATTTTCTTATGCAACAAAGCATTTCTCTTTGTGTTGTAGAAACAAACGATATGTTTATTTCAGCCTTGTGATTTCACTGGCACATCCATATTTGGAAAGAATCACCTCTACTTATTACCTGTCTATGCATTTCCAGCGGTTTAAGGGTTTCACAACTACCAGCCTGTTTCCTTTGTTTTCATTTTATGTACAGAACTGTAAAGAAAAAAACCCARCAGATTTACTTCCTCAGCATCGCTATCAGAATTACCATGGTCTTGACACTTCTTGACGCTTAATGGTTAGCTGAAAAGCCAGTACTATGCAGGACAAGTAGTTAAAAAGCTCTTATAACAGACATTGGCAGACATTTCTGAGAGAGACAGCTGTGCACAGTGTCCCAGCTGATGCCCCTAAGCAGCAGGCAGCAGACAGTGGCTGCCAGAGGAAGCTCTCACTGGAGAGACACCATTCTGAGACCAAACCCAACAAAATTCTGCCATTAAGCAGCGCTAAAAGAAAACGCTAAGTCGAGGAGACAGCTTCTGGCTTTTCTCATTTATTTTTGGAGGGCTCCTCAGCCTCTAGGGCCAAAGGCAAGGTGATTGCAGCATGCTGTGAAGCGAGACACCCTGGGAAGCATGAAATCATTAAAACACTCCTTTAGACAGAAGAAAAAAAAGATGAGTGAGTACAAATTCTAAGCTGAAAAAAATCCTTTTTGTATAACATCTTGATTACTGTAACAGCTAGTCACCTTCCAAAAGTCAATTCAGTAATATGCTTCAGAGTCTTACCCTTTTAATTCACATTTTCTTTTTTCCCCCCAGACARTATGTAGTATTTAAGGATTTCTTAAGATTACTTTGTTCCTTTTACCCACCCCCCATTACAGAAAAAAGAAAAATACCTTCCAACAGAAACAGAAAATGCAGATATTCATCTCTGCAGCTCTCATTTGAGATTCTGCTTCATACCCTTGGATAAGCACCAGAGAACAGCCTGTGTGTGAAAACAGATTTTACCTTTGCTGTACACAGTCCACTGTGGCAAAGGAACAGTTATCAACCATACACATCATCTCTAAACTCCAGGTGAGAAGCTAGGTATGCTGAGATCACTCTGTCTGGCACCTTTAAGTTGTTAAAGAAAGAGCCTTTTCTTTGAAGACTTGTATAGAGAAGAGACTGGAAAGAATGACTGACCCTCACAGCCCTCATTGCATTTTTAAAATGCTTTGAAGCACACTTTTCTAAGGGYTTATGTCTAACTTGCCCAGGCATTATTAATGCAATATTGTTATTTAGCTGAAAGGCAATGAATTCCACAAAAAGCACACCAGTTGTCATGACTCAGCAGTTTTCCTAATAGTGCGCTATGCTAAACAACATTAACATAACAAAATAGAAATCACTAACAAAAAATCTAATACTTCCAACCTTGAATGCTTAATGAGTTCTGCATGTGGAATTCAACCAATAGCACTTTTGTTCCAGATGCAGGCTACCAAAAGTTTTTGCTGCTGTCAGCTTTTATGTCATCACCTTACATGCTGTGTTTTAGCCTGCCACTGGTTTTCTCTAATCTGTTCTCTACCATAATGAATTAGCTGTTTTCTAAAAATGTGAGGTGCAGGAAGAGGAACRAATACTGGAGACACTGAAACTGCCACAGCACCTAAACAGTTGCATAACAGAAAAAAAATGCCACAGTAGTGCCTTGGGTTTGATAGTTAGGCTTCAGAAATGCCTTCAATAAATGATTTTGCAGGGACTGAAAAATTGCTTCTGTACTTTTGAAGAGCAGTAGTAGTCACAGTGGGACTTTAAATTCTCCAGRGCTTTCTGAAGTGCAAGTTCTCAAAAACAGCTTAGAAAACATATGATGGGAAACAGTTACTGTGTGTGTGGATGAATGTATATGTAACGAAAGTAGCACAACCCTCCTTAAGCTACGTGCTTACAGACAGGTCTAGGGATTAGACCCTGAAAATAAATTGGGTGACCCACAGCACACAGTCAATGACCTGGTACTCTTTGTTTTGGACTGCAACAAAGTTGCAGAGTTTTGTTTAAATCTGCATAAAGTTAGAAATCATGTACATATMTGGCAGACAGACTTGAAGCCTTCTGCATCTGTTCATAGCTGCATCCGAGCAGCAGCAAGGGAAAGCTACCATTGAAGGGCCGACAGAGGCTTTTTCATCCTCTTGCCAACAAATGTCTAATCCACTGCAAAATTACAATCTCAAACTACATTAGAATTGGCTAGCTGCACCAAGAGTTTCACTTGGAAAACTATCACTGGATCTTTTTCCTGTACTTATTCCTCCTCAGAAGARATCATCCTCTTGCCCATGTCAAGGGAAACGCCGTATTGGGAGCTCCACAGAAGGCACTGTGCTTGAGGATTTAGGGACCTTGAATGGGCAATGCACACTCCATGGGGCCTTGCATTARAAGCCCATACATTGGTATGAGCAGCGCTGGCAGGGACCCTGCTGGCACACCCCAGGGCTGCTGCTGGATGATCCCACAGAGATGCCATGCCAGGCTCTTAGGACAAATGACTGCCACACAAATAAAAGGCACTGTGAGATGGAAGAGGAATGTATCCACAGACAGCAGCTGCACAGCATRCTGTGGGAAAACCCACCTGGGGTCCATCTGAGGCTGCATGATCAAGGGGTATCAAATCTCTGAAGAGATGCAAGATTTAATTGCTGTGTTTCTCTTTTTATTCTTTCTTATTAATATGACTATTATATCATCCTGTTCATTGGYCAGCCCTTCTTAGTGAGATCCAAAAAGAACCCTACAACATCTCACTCCCTACCCCTCGTGCAGAATTAATACAAAAAATGAACAAAGAGAAATATGAGCTATATGGCACCCATGTCATCTGTGTCATTTTCACTACCTTTTTTTCCCACTCTGCATTGGCTTTACAATTTCTCAGCTCTCAAATTTATATTTGCTATCAATGCTCTATTTATATCAGCTATCAATGCAACTTTAKATATGCTATATAATTATAATCTTTATATAAGCCATACAGTTTAATATATGTATATACAGTTTATTATATCACTGGCTKGATTCTTCTGTATTATGGAAAAAAATTTAAAATTCTACCAATGAACATAACGAAGTTGGAAACAACACTTAGTATAATCACTCCAGAATAAGAAGGCATTGAGGTAAAAGTTCTTTAAAACCACTTTAAAAAGTAACTACAATAAAATAGTGTTTTGCTGAAAGAGGCTTCCAATGAYATACAACTGTTGATTAAACCAAGACCAGTCATCACCCAACAATGCAAAAAGTTTACATTCYGCCAAGACATCTAGAGTAGGAACAATGAAAGGGTAAATCCAAGACAGTACTGTAACACTTCAGCCAAAATTCCAACAGACACCCTGTTCTCTTCTTGTAAAGTTACATACAACTGCACATACAAACAACTACTTTTAAGATCAAATGTAAACAAAATATTAAGAGT
>NW_026623783.1:129535-191839 GCF_030028575.1 Malurus melanocephalus | reverse complement strand
AAAAAAAAAAAAAAAAAAAAAAAAAAAAAAAAAAAAAAAAAAAAAAAAAAAAAAAAAAAAAAAAAAAAAAAAAAAAGATAGCAATAAGCAAGCTTCTAAAAAAAACACCAGGAAGAGATGGGGATAGAGGAGAGGCAGGAAAAAGAAGTACAAAGTGCGTAAATCAACAGTGGAAGCTGTTTTTGCAGAGAAAATTCTCCCTTCTAAAGCTCCTCATCTTAACACCAGAGCTGTTTTTYTCACTTGTATATGAATGAAAATATTTATAATCTTAATTTACATGAATTATCTTACCAAAGCCAGTGGCAATTGCTCAACTTCACTCTGTAAGACGACTCACAAAACTAGTATTATAGGTTATATTTATGCTTACTCAAAAAGGGACTAAGCATTCACACAGACACAGCTTCACCAATGCACTAGAAATTAATGTTGCACGTCTGTAGTATATTTCTCTTCTAATTTTACACTCTTTATTTCCTAGAATTTGGTAGGAAAAAAAGGGGTAGACCTTGCCAGTCTCTTGTTTGGTTACAATCAGTGGACACATCACAGTCAYGTTGCTGCATGACTGCTCATCCACGCAGTAGGTATTGTCCTCAAACAAAAATCCTGAATGACAGAACAACTTTAGAGCATTCAGGCAGAGCCTGAAAAAAATAATGGTAAGAATACAAAATTTTTATTGAAAAATGACTAAAATGATACACGATTGGCTTAGAAGCAAAAGTTAACTTGATTTAAGGTGAARCGTAAATGGAAAGCAGAATTATGGATAAATCATGAGGAAAAATGAATTCTGACTGCATTGATGGTCATCTGGTAAAACTTAAATGTAGTACAAATTATATTATTGGTATACAGTAATGCTAGCCAAAAACTACAATAAATACTGCAGGCGAAGTCAATCCTGCCGATTTGTTTTGAAAAAGAGGAAAAAGCCTCTTTCAGGTATTCATTCCTTCCTTGTTCTCCCACCTACCTACAGTCAATTGCTTYTTCTTCTGGTACCTTCTTGCTAAAGAGAGATCATGAAGAGAGCAAAGGAATGAATGTGTTTGGACCCACTCCCCAAATAATCAGTGAAAATCCTGACTGCAACATAAAGCTGCCCGCTTCAGAGTGACTGCCAGCCCACAGCTTGTGTCCCCATGTGAGACAGGTAGGTTTGCATTAGCTACAGCACAACAGCCCAGCAGGAATCCTACCACACACAAGGCCAGGGATGCAGCCCCTAAGCACTTCATTATTCAAACCTGCCACTCTTCGTTCTCCTTCGTTTGTTTGTTAATTACAAATACTTACATCTTCTCCGAATTTGAGCCCTTTGGGCATAATTTCTTTTTTTTTTTTTTCTTCATACTACTAAATAGAAACATTCCAACTTTGTAGATCCCTCTGTACACAACTCCAGATTTAGGTAGTTAGAGAAGAACATCCCAATATTTCAACAGTTTATTGCACTGAGTATAATACCTGATGCTCAGTATTCGGTACAGTAACAGAGGAAGAAGAAAAACCCTAAATCAATCCATTATTTGATAAACTTATTATACTAATTTAATTTAAAACKATTCATTGTCTGTCTTACTGTTTTTAATCTTTTCATATAAACCTCAATAATTAACCAATAAGGAAAACAATTTATCAGTCCCTAATATTGGCCCACATAGCATCATCTCCAAAATCCAGTGAAATAAATGTCTCTACAACAAACACAATGCAAAGAAAGTATATGTGCAATTGTTTTAGCTGCACTGCAGTTTTCAGCATCTCATAATGAAAGTTTGCATTTTCAGTCTGTATATTCATAAACTTAYAACGAAGTCTACCTCAACTTTGTGTTTTAAAAGAGAACAATAAGAAACRTCAATTAACTACAATCTTTCAACTAGTGATACTCATTCCCGAAAAAATAAAACTAGCAGATAAACTATTAAGAGGCACGCTTTTAAAGAGTGACAGCTATTAAAGCAGAACAGGAAAGGTTAAAAACAAGCAGCCTACAAATCAAACTAATAAAAACATGGTTACTGCTCAAAGAAAATCCATTATTTATTCCAGCTTTATTGTAAATACAGTTCAGGAAGCACATGTTTCTAATACACCATTTTGAAACACTGTTTGCAAAACTTTTTTTTTTTTCCAACTTCAGTATTTGTAATATGCCTTTATTATTAAAAATGGATGCTGTTCCCAGCAGAGTGTTTGAAAGGACTGGAACAAATTCTCTGTAGAAATGAGAGAAAAAGCAAGAAGCAGTGTTTGATTTCCAAAATTCATATGTGAACTGGAGATAGGACTTATTTCTAATCATGCCAATTTCATGTGTACTGTTTAGTGATATTAAAARAACATGCCTGCTTCTCATAACCTTGTCCATAATGATATGTCTGATGACTTCACATTTTAATTTTAAACTCAGATTWAAAAAAAAAAATATTTAAAAATGACACTTTCATACAAGACTCTCAAAAATTTTAACGGGTAGACAAAGATCGTGTAAGAATGTAAGTTCAGTCCAGAAATTCATCACCAAAAAAACCCAAACCAAACAATTCTCTTTCTACMTATAGCCTTTTCAGATCCTGTTGTAGGATACTCCATAATTGCACAATTGCAGGTACATCCTAAACTTTGAGCAATAAATATGCATTATGGAGAAGAGCAACAGAAGTTCAAAACATTTCTTTGTTTCAACAGTAGCAGTAAAYGATGGTCACTGCAAGTCCTTAATTCACAAGTTCATATACATCACTGAGAATTCTAGCAAATCAGTTTTCTGAGTACTCAGTGAAACAGCGCAATAAACAAACTTGATTTTTATTAAATTAACACAAGTTTTCCAATCTCTGACATAATTTATCTTTTCGGTTTACACTAAGGAACTAACTTGAAAAACATAAGGAGTCTTTTCAGTGTTTTGAAAAAACTTCTGCAAAAGCAAGACATATAAATTTATTACTACATATAACTGTCTCTCTTACCACAAAAACTACTTCATTATACATGGCAGTGATTTGCCAAGAAATAACAAGAAGGGAAAATTATTCTAGATACATATTCCACATCTAGAAGTCATCTCAGAAGAGAGAATACAGTTATGAGAGCTATATTAGGAAAGTAAAAATGAGAGCATCTTCCTGACCTTAAAATACAAAATGTTCCTACTGTTTAGCGCGATTGATAAAGTTCACATCTTCCAGTTACGCATCTCATTCATCCTCTTGATCTTTGCTTGCTACAGATTTTTTGTGCATATGGTAGTAGCCACAGTGTGCTAACATTTTCTAGGCAACCGAGAAGGGATGGTCTGTGCCCTTCAGAGCTCAGGCTCTGAAGACAGGCAGGCAAATAGACAGAAGTCAGGAAAAACAAAATTAACAAGCCTAACTAAACATCTACATTCACTACGGGTATCACAACAAAATTGACCTGTAAATTGTGAAGGTGACAAGCTGAAAGGCTGATGACTGGAGGGGAAGAACCAGCAGATGAATTCTTCTAGATTGTGATATGCACTGATGCTGCAGAACAGAAAGTAAAATTGAGTCTGAAAAAGGCTGACAAACAGGTTTGACAAGAGAAGTGTAAGCAGAAAGTGAGTTATATACTTTTTCATGTTCTAATTGCCCTTCTGTCACTTCTTAGCTCCTAAGTAATTCCTTTAATAAAGCCCTAGTAGCATAATAMATTGAAATCATTTGGGTTCTGTCAACATTCTCGAAACAGTAGTTGTTTATACCACAAACACACAAAATGGTTATTCCAACAGAAAGAATTTCAACCATTTTGATTCCTTCACTGACGATACCCATCAGAGAATGTGCTGGACTTAAAAGGCAGTCCTTGCTGTGAGACTGGGAATCCAAATTAAACTTTATCTTATTTTTCTGAACTATTTTTTCCAAATTTAATAGGTTGAGTGTTGTACAAACACTGTTATATAATTCYACATAGTGAATGATGCAATACATTGGGTTTTCACAAGCAAAACAACTTCCCAAGACTCTCAGAAAACCAGCAGAAGGGAGCTGCACGAATACCAGGCTTGTGTCACAAGGATAGACTCCCTGTTTCTGTCCTTAATTTTTCCTCTTTACTTGCCAATGAATCATGACTAAAGTCTGCTAACACTTTTTTTTTTGTAAGGTTTTTTTTTAAAAAAAAATTAAATATTTAGGAGTAAGATCAAGGCTCTTATCCAAAAATCTTAAAAGCTGTTCAGATTTCCATAGTATTAAAAAAGTTGTCATAACAACTTCCTGTTTGACTGAATTGCAGACCTTATGATACAATAGAATCACAGAATGTCTGAGGCTGGAAGGAACCYCTGGAGGTCACCTGGCCCATCTCCTTTACCTCAAGCTGGGCTACCTAGAGCCCAGGACCRTGTCCAGACCCCTTTTGATTCTCTCCAAGATGCAGAGTCCAAAACCTCCATGGGCAGCCTGTGCCAGTGCTCAGTTTTCCTCACAGTAGAAAAGTGTTGCCTGTTGTTCAGAGGGAATCTGTGTTACAGTTCGTGCCAATTGCCTCTGCTCGGATCACTGGGCAGTGGTGAGAGAAGTTGGGCTCGGGCTTCTTTGTATCATTCCTTCAGATATTTATAAACATTGAGCYATCTCTTCTCCAGGCTATAAAGTCCCAGCTCCCAGCCCTTCCTTGCTAAAGAGATGATCAAGATCTGTAATCATCTTTTTGACCCTGTGTTGGGCTCTCTCCACTGGACCCACTCCAGGTTCTCCCTGGCTCTCCTCTGCTGGGGAGCCCAGAAGTGGAAACTGCACACCAAGTGTGGCCTCACCAGCGCTGAGCAGAAGGGGTGGATGACCTCCCTCAAACTGCTGGCAATACCTCACCCAGTACAGCCCATGCACTATTCGTCTTCTTTGTCACAAGGGTGCACTGCTGGCTTATTTCWACTTGGTGTCTGCCAGGAAGGACCTTCATGTCCTTTCACAGAGCTGCTTTCCAGTTGCCTGTGGTTGTTCCTCCCCAGCTGCAGCACTTTGCACTTCCCCAAGCTGAATTTCAGGAGGTTCCTGTGTGCCCCTATTCCCAACTGAGGTCCCTCTGGATGGCAGTACAACCCTTCAGTGTATCAGCTACTCCTCCCCCAGTTTTGTGTCTTCTGCAAACTTACTGAGGATACACATCTTCATTAATATAATGAAGGTATTAAACAGGATTGAAGCCAGTATTGACTCCTGGGATACACTTCCAGTTACCGGCCTCCAACTAGACTTTGYCTCACTAATCACTGGCCGTTCTACCAGCTTTCAACCCAGTCATTAATTCACAGAGGTGTATCACTGATCAAGCTTTACTTTCCCTTGGTGAATCCACGCTGACTGCTCCTTATGACCTTCTTGTCCTTCAGATACCTGGAAATTTCAACTGAACTCTCTTTACTGACCCCTTCCAGGAGGTTAATGCAGTTGAAATACTAATGTACACTAGATACTTGTGAAGCCTTTAGAGCAACCAAGTGACAGAAGCATCATGCATTGGGATGCAGTGAGTAATCCTAATGCTATGCTCTGAATTTCAAAGGATATTTAACAAYAGGTAGCTGGGTGCAGTATTTGCTCAAATCTGACCAAAATGTTACAATTATAGACTTCTAATTGAGATTAGAAGTAAGTAGCTATGTTCATATTAAAAAAAAAAAATCCATTTTCCAAAGGCAATGAGCTAACAAGAGCTGATGTTAGGAAAAAGCCTGTTTCTACATAAAAATGAAGTCAGACCCTTTATGGRAATTTAGGTCTCTTGCTAGCTGTACATCAGCTCTTCTGTAGTGGATAAAAAGACATCTCCCTGTTCTCTGCCTTAGCTTCCTGTATCCTCCTATTTCCATTCTATCTACTCTCAATGCAAGCTTTCCCAGCARAGATCACATGCCATGAAAGTTCATTTCTGATCTTAATTTGAACCACTAGGTGCTGCTGTAACAYAGACAATAAATAATTACAGCATAAACTGTCCCATAAAATTACTTAGGATTGACACTGTATGTGACAAAACTGACCTTAGGACACTATATGAGAACTCCTAGTACTGTCATCTTTTTGCCATGCTACAACAGAAAAAGAGCAGTTTCCAGCCTGGGGACTGATCTGTTTTTCTTGGACTACAAGCTCTATTCACTGATCCGGGATTCAAAAGCAACACATGAAAACCAAGCACAGATCAGTCTGTGTGCCATTGTGCTCTYCTTCCAAGCTAAGTGTGTAACGGCTGGCAATATAAAAAAGCTCACGCTCATAAGTGAAATTTTCAGCAGAGCATGAAGCAAGTAACATGCCAAATACTGTTGGTCAAGGTAGAACACTGGCACCTGGCCATCAGCGAGGCCCTTTCTTTTGGACCTCCCATGTCTGAGAAAACCTGGTTATCGAACTCTTCCCTAACACAACATTTATCAGCATTACTAGCTTATCACAGCTCTGAGGACAAGGAGTCCCAGGATAAAKAATTCTTCTACTGTGCATTCCCTCAGGCTGTATCAGGTCTATATATTGTTAGCAAGTTTAAAAATATAATAAATGGAGAATGGGCTGCAACTACCAGAAAGGTCTCTCCAAGAAACTGATACAATTTGACAGAAATGTTTTAACACTAACATAAAAGGTATGTAAATATTATTTTGAACAACAAACATAGTTGTAACCRTAAGACTCAAACAGACAATGCAAACTGTATAAAATTTTAAATAAAACTTACATTTTCTGTGGGAGACAAATTACATATTTTAAGTTGACTCTTTCAGTTCCTTACACATAGTGCTGGCATTTTCTAGAGGTTTGTTCTTCCGCAAATGAAAAAAAAAAAAAGAGAGGGAACACAGAGATTTCTATTCTATATAGTGAGTAACGTTATCGCCTTTTTTTAGAAAGACGGATACCACCACTAACTTTAAGGGCTCTTGCTTCAAAAATCACAAGTATTTCTAATGTTCAAAGTAGTTATCTGAGACCATATAAGCAGTACACAGAAAAAGTCAGTCATACTCTAGCACAGTCACCAGTGTTAAATTCTTTTAATTGTCAAATTTTTATTGAACCCCTAGAGGTTCAGGATGAAACAGTTCCCTAACTTTAATGTGAATGAGAGTACTCTTAATTTCCTCGTAACATCATGGACTAAATTAATTTCTTTTTTGGGAGGGCTTAAACTTTTCACTGCTGCTACCCAGAAACTCAAAGTCATTTAGAAGGAAAGGGAAAACATTAGTTGATTATGATTTGAAACCTCTTCTATCCCAGTGAAAAAGTGCACAGCACATAATCTTGCTGTCAAACCCACTGACATTCTCCCTACAAGAAAGGGGAGATAGGAAAATCAGCAGGTAGGCAGTTCACTGACTACGCCCAGGTGCTGCAAACAGCTTTGAGTTTAGGTGATAGCTGAGACACGAGTAGAAATACCAGGCTAGGTGGGAATGGATTGAAAGCAGCCCTGCTGAGAAGGACTTAAGGGTGCTGGTGGGTGAGGCTGGACATGACCGAGCCATGTGCACTCCCAGCCCAGAGAGCCAAACGTGTCCTGGGCTGCATCCAGAGCAGCGTGGGCAGCAGGGCCAGGGAGGGGATTGTGCCCCTCTGCTCTGCTCTGCTGAGACCCCACCTGCAGTGCTGCATCCACCCTGGGGTCCCAGCATGGGAAGGACAGGGAGCTGCTGGAGAGAGTCCAGAGGAGGACCAGGAAGTTGATCAGAGGGACAGAGCACCTCTCCTGTGAAGACAGGCTGAGAGAGTTGGGGTTATTCAGCCTGGAAAACAGAAGGTGCTAGGGAGATCTTACAGCACCTCTCAGTACCTAAATGGGGCTACAGCAGACACAGAGAGGGACTTTTCACAAGAGCATGTAGTGGAAGAACAAGGAGAAATGGCTTCAAACTGCAAGAGGGTATGCCTACATTAGACATTAGGAAGAAATTCTTTACTGTGAGGGTGGTGAGGCACTGCAAGAGGTAGCCCAGAGAAGCTGTGGATGCCCTATCCCTGAGGGCATTCAAGGCCAGGCTGGATGGGTGCTTTGAGCACCTGGAAGATGTCCCTGTCCATAGCAGGAGGTTAAAATGAGATGGTCTTTAAGGATCCATCCAACCCAAATAATTCTGTAATTCTATGATCTTTCCTGCTTCCAAGATAAATTTTTCTGCGCAGCAAGACCTGAAATCAGCTGTCATTTCTGGTTCTATATCAACTTTTATCATCTTGTTGACCATTTTTGATACAATCCAAACAATTAGGCCTCATAATTAAATTTATCTGTTAGCAGGGATGTATTGACTAGTCTGAAGAATYCAGTCCACAGCTTTCTTCCCAGAATGGATGGGGAACAGTAGTTTCAGCAGTGATAAAAGTTGACTGAAAAAAAATTAAATTTTCTCCTATATTTCCAGTCTGGGTCTTATGGCTGCTGAAGGACAAAGGCTTTCAGGGAAGACACCTACCATTTTCTCCAAAGTCCTTACAAAAGTTATTTCAATAGCCTAAGTCTTCTGAATTTTATTACTGAAATAGATTTGTCTGGCATTTGCTAATGTAGACTACTGATCCACAGTGAATCTCTTCTAAAGGAATCCTTGAAAGGAATCTGGAACTACTGATCCAGGAGGACCTGACTACCACTCAGTGTAATTGCCAAGTGTCTGATTTCAGCTTTGGAGTTGGGCTCTTTTCCTTCTAAGACTCTGGGAAAAAATAAACAGTGTTGACCTGAAGCAGAGACTATTTCTCAAGGCTTTAAAAAATAGGCTTACCACAACCTAATTTTTTAAGTTTCTTTTTTCTTAGTCACATCACAATTGACAATCTACAATTATCTCACAATCAACACTCCTCAAACTCATTCTTCTTCTCTGCCATTTTCTGTTGATATAAGAAATTTATTGCAGCATTTTTCTAGGTATCAAGTATATGAACCTGTATTGTGCATTGCAACACCTTAACATTTTTATGTCAGTTCAGAAAGACTCATATTCTTCTACATTGTATTTTGCCTTACATCAGTGGTGTTTTCCACCTATTATCATCCCAACAACAATACCCTTATCAGCGCAGAACTAGAAGAATATACTCCCAGTGTTCCGACTTCTTTTATTTGTGTCATATTTAAGTACTACACAACAAGATAAACATTATGAAATCATCATACATTCAAGTCATCATACAAATTCCAGGTTTTGTGCTTAACCAATATAAGGACACTGTAACCAGGGGGTGATGCAGGATAAGTACCAGTGGTCTACACCCRACCAATTTAACTAAGTTCTCATGTACTACTATTACTGTTGGACTGAAGATCACCTTAAATCTGGATTTATTTGTCAGAGAAAAGAAAATTCAGTCGACTTAATAAAAGAAAGTTTACCCTAAGTGAAATCTAGTTGTCAATGCTGAATTTCATGCTACTTTTTGTTTGCCTTGCTATTTTGAATTATTCTTTCATTAATATTTGAGAATTAATACTGCCCTTTAGTTAAACTCAAATGCCTGGTAATTCCACTCCTAGCTAAAGGCATGCATAAAAATTTATTATTTTGTAGTTACATGGCTATATGCCCAACTTATTAAAAATCCCTGCTACTTACCTACAAGACTGAATGCAGAAAAAAATATTCTTTCTCTACTCCACTTCAAAAGAAACTCCTGAGATAAAATTTATATGCTKATGCTGCAAACTGCAATGGTTTGGATCTGCAGTGTGTCTTTCATCATCTGCTTTAATTTTGTCTAAAATAGTACATTTCTAAACATGAATCAACATCACTTCCATAGTGCAGAAGAACTCCCCTGGATCACTGGAGCATTTGCTTCCTTGGAGTATTTGTTTTTATCCTTGCCACAAGCCTGCTACGAATCACTGGGCCAAATCTCTTTCACATGTCATGTCTGACATGGGCCTCCTTGTAAACCACTCCTGCAGCTACAGTCATCAAGAAGGAACCACTGAAGAAATTAAATATGTTACTAATATGAAGAATTTAGAAAGCTAGGCAGTCTCTAAGCAAACAAAATAGTATGATGTTTTTGACCAGTTAAACTTTAAATCTCCACTTCTGTGTTTGCCATTTGTATAAAGGAGTAATACTGCCCTGCATCAGAGATGATAAATAAATTCAATTTTCAGACAAAGTGATATGCTGAGATGACAAATTATATGACCTGCCAGCAAAACTCGTTTCTTTTTAACACCCCACTCTGGGAATGGTGAAGAAGGTTTATTGCTCACAAAAAAGATGATGTTATAAAGAAATGCATAGCTACACATGTACAGCATTGAGGAAGTTCACCACAGGAAGGAAAAAAAAATTATTACAGACTAACATGATGTTCAACCTTAAGGAGAACGGCATTTTAATTACAGACTCTTAATGAATTTCATGTGCTGAGGTTTAAAACTACAACATTTAACATAGCTTTTAAATGCATAATTAAAGGCTGAATAAGGTTCCTAGATTCAGTAATACATGGTGGAAGTGCATGCACATTAAGTTTTATAGCATAATTTCGTTTTGTTCTGTAATTAAGAAAATACACTTTGCATTATCTTTTGAGATTATAAACACAAAGAAATCCAAAGAAGCCTTACTGGTTTTGACTAACATCATTCTAGGTATATATATTTCTGGCACCAACCATAATTTTACTTTCAAGGATACTCCTTGCAGTATCTTCTATGGCAACAGTCACATTCATTTTGTCCTGTTTAAAATTTTAATTTAATATTCAATTACTAACATTATCTGTAAGAATTGTATGATGCTTTATAAATCAATTAATGTGACTTTTGGAGAGGTAGGAGAACAAGACTGACTGGGTTGCTTTAGTAGAAAAATACCTGCTTGCAGTTTACAAAAGACAGCTGAATTAACAGGAAAGGGGCGGGGGGAGAAGAAATTAAAAGCATTTGCTAAACACCTGTTATCTATCACCAACTATTATTTTCCCCATATGTCTACACATCTCTTAGAATGATTATTAGAAATATTAATTTCTAATATTTTAGAAGTAAAAATTTTCTAAGTACCTTTCCACGTCTTAAACAAAATGTTCATATTAAAAGAAAATAATTGAAAGCTATTGTTACAAACAGGCAAAAATATGTTCCTTATTATCTTCCTAAATCCCTAATGGGTCCCCTCTTTTCCTAAAAGAAACCACCAAAATCATTGTTCCACAGAGAAATCTCCTTATCAGCTCCATCACTGTCACCAGCAACTTAGTGCAGCTCTACTTTCATCTCATGCATACATCCCTGGAGAACATCCCTGCAAAGGCAAACACTGCAAGAGCAGCGCAGTAATTTTGTTTTAGCTAATACTGCAGCAGGATTTCCCACAAACAAAATAGATTATCCTGTCTGAAAACAGCCAAAATACAAATCAAAGTAAAACATTTACTTACTATAGTCCAAATCAAACCATCTGCAATCCCATGGATTACAAAGAAAGATTAACAGAAATTTTAGAAAGATGCTCACATCTCTGACCTAAGGTCAGATTTAAGACTGTTCTTAATCTTAAAGCAAATCTTATTCTTTGCACAAGGAGTCGGATGTCGAGACGTTTCCCATCCATGGAGCCCATCGGGTTTTTCTACTAAGACTTGCACCTCCACGTTAGCTGAGGATTTGACGGATTGTGATAAACACACATAAGGTTGTCTTCTTTTTTATTTGGATTCAAACCCTCATTTTCTTTGTTCCCTCAAGATTACTGACCAGCAACTTTTTAAAAAAGCAGTTTCCAAACACTTCTCCTGGATTACTTGGTGACTCTATTATTCAGGAAAAAATAATTACCTTTTGAAAGTCGATATGCAATTGCCTTCTGCTGCAACAGCTACCAAAACCTTTTAGTAAACATCTTGACATCCAACTAGATAAAACTATAAGCAAACAGTGGCTTTGCATTGAAAGAAAACAGTTTTCTTTTTTACTGTGGGCAATATTCAAAACTCAGTGCAAAGTATTTACATATACAATTCCTAAAATTGGATATATTTCATGTTTGTATTTCAAATAAAACCTTGTACATCACATAAATTAAGAAACACACTTTATACAACCTACAGGTGGGATTAATATATTCCATTTTATCACTGGATTTTAATTTGGGCCAATTACCAGAAAAACCTGTAACTTTTGACTGGTAAAGCACAAATAGGCTTGAGATGGTATAATAGACATTAATATCTACCTTTGAAAAAAAGAGAAAGAGCTCAAAATGTCTTTTAACTGTTTGCATGTTTTCAAAATGCTTTATGAAAAGTAAATAAATACATCAGAGACCCACAAAAAAGCACACTCACACTGAGAACTTAAAATTCTATCCAGTAGTTCTGAACAGTCGCAGACAAAAAACTTGCTATGACCAGTTACTGAGTCTTCAAAAATTCAACAGAGGAATAGCTCAGCCAGCTGAGACATCTCCATTGGGTAAAAGGCAAACATTTTTCTAATGTAGAATATGTGGTCTGCATTAATAAAATCTAAGAGAGCTTCATTTTTATTAAGTATTTTGGTATTATTAAGGAAGAACCCAAATATCAATCTATTACTAAAAATAATACAAAAATTTATTTCAAAACATTTCCCGCCTGCAAACTGTTATTCCAAAACATAGCGGGTATTGAAAAACTGACTCCGTAASATGGTAAACAGATTTTTTCAACCAGATAAGAAGCAAGTACCTACAAAATCTTGCCTTCTTAAAAATCCTGTTCACTTCAAAATGAGTTATTTTCAGAAAATTAATGAAGTCAGTTGTAAAAGCAAGGTGTCAGTTTCAAAACACCACACATGCTACTACAAAAACAGTTCTTGGCAACATCAGAATTCTCTGAAGGAGATGGCTAAGAATGAAGAGTCTTTAGAGACGAAGAATTATAAATAGGCAGTAACTTTCTCTAAGGGAACACTACCACAAAGTCATTCACCCTCCAATAAGCTTTGCAAAGTTTCCTCAGCTAAAAGAGGTATGAAAAAGCAATGGCTCTGCAGGAAGCTAATATTCCTGAATGGCAAGGTGCTGTTTCCATTTTCCTWGCACAGGTTTGCTTCCATGGTGCAATGGCTTCATAAGCAAATCCTCACTGCAGTGTATAACACATTGTATACACTGCACATGTCCTTCTCAATCTGTGAAACAGAAAGAAATGACTGCGTCCTCTTAACTGAAAATCATCACTTAGGAAAGAATACTGACTTTTTATCTCCTGTATACTTATACCCTGCTTTAATTTACACCAAGAAAAACTCTGAATCGAGTATAATATCAGATAGGAGAATTTCACTCAGTATGATGAAAGAAATACAGCTTTCTATTTATGGAGTAGCTCAAACAGACATAAACCCATTTGGTGACTTGGACATACATATATAAATTTTCTTTTAAATCATGTAAAAAATGTGTTGTGAACACTCAGGAGAAAATACCACCCCAATAGTTTTAAATATGTAACAAAGATAAAGAAATGGCAGGACCAGCCTGAATTATTTCTGCAGATTGTCAGGTTTAAAAAATAGTAGATGACTTCACCATCCACCTCCTCATCAATACTTTTTACACTGAATGAGGATGTGAGCAGAGACAGCCACACAGTGTGCGCTGTGTTTGCTTACTAGAAGAAAAGAAGGCCATTGCCTTTTGATGTTTTTTACACAATAACAGTACTTCAGAATAATGGAAGTAAGACTTGTTTGCAAAGCATTCAGCTATGTTCACAGTTCTATTTATCTATTTATTTATTTACCTGGGAGAAAAAAAGCGTCTACAATAAAACTAACTTTTCTAAATAATATCTTTTTTTTCCCCCCAACTGAACAGTTCTTCAGTGGAGGAGACTTTTCTATCTGTTCTAGCACAAAGGCTCTGCCTCACCAACACCATCACATCTTCCTAGCTTCCATCTTTTCAATATGAAAGACAAAACTGATAATCAGACCCCTAGCAAAATTTCGTTGTTGAAAAAGTTACCATAATTACAGAATCACTAAGAAGTACTTATTGAAGCTAAATGGCAATATTATTTTTTTTTTTTTTTTATTTTGCTGAATGGTTGAAAGCAGGATACACTAGAACATAAAACCCACAYAGACTCAAATATTTTCATACTCTTCTAGAGCACATCATAAATGCAAATAATTAATTAAACTGATTTCAAACTCAGCCATTTCAGTCAATTTAAGAAACAGGAAAAGAAATGAGAACATGGGTTTTGATAAGGGAGCTGACATTTGCTTCAGGAATGGCAAAACTATGTGTAAGAAAACAAAATTGACTTAATTTCTCAAAATAGCCTATTGCTATTAGACAGGTAGATCACAATGAACAAAACATAAAGCCTCCTAGATGGAAGAAATGCAGGATTTTAGGAAAAGTAGTATCTCTTCCTCTCCCACCTTTAAATTGCGAAAACTGTTGCAGAGAGATATTGGTTTTATAAGTTGATAAATTACTTATGAAACAAAAGAGATAATATCATCTTGTCAGTAACTAACTATAACTATTTTATTGGGTTTTTATAAACCCGACATACTTTTTACTATATCTGGCTGATTGTAGTCAGCTTTCCACTGCTCTAACCACAGCTTTATGCCATATTTAGTTTTAGCTACCTTAAACTACTAGATTTAGGGTGTGATCCCACTCTTGAATCACCCAAGTAGAGCTAGATAGCAAATTTCTTTCCAAGTTTAAGTTTACAAAAATAGCACATCAACTACATGCAACCATTTCTCCTGGGTAGGTCAAGCCTTAAAGGACAAAGCAGAAAAAGTGAAAGATGGATTTCAAATGAGAAGCTACATTGTTGGGAGCATATTTCAGGAAGATTCAAATTTCACTTCAAATGGAACTGTATCTTCACCTGCATGTTTGCTGAAAATTGTAATCTCTCCTTTTCACATTCATCCTTTTTATTACAGCTTGTTCTTGCTTTTCAAATCTTTGGCCATTGTAAACCAGGCACTATTTGTGGGAGCACAGCAAAACCATACAAATTATTTACTTCTGATGGAGACCAGTTATCTCAAAACAAGTGCTTCCTCATTTGTGCCTTGTTCTTGCACCCTGCTATTCCAGACACAAAACAGTTTAGTAATAGCTTACTTTTAAATTTTAAAATGTCATATTTGTAATACTGCATAACAGAAAASCATGTGGGGAAAAGCATTGAAAAAAAATCCCCATTAGTGATCAGGAACAATGTGAAGTGGCTGCCTAGCTAATCCTACATGTGATCTCTTGGTTTGCTCTCACCATATTGTAACTGAACAGAATGAAGGATCATTACCTATGAGATGCAAGGGGGAAAACCAAAATCAATTGCTGTTGCTAAATGAACTGTACTGAGAATGCCACGAKAATAATAGCAGTAACTTTTCTCTTATTTACTATCAGAGCATTCCAGAACATGAACGCCACTGCTGTTCCCCATGTATGTAAGTAAGCTTACATTATGAACAAAAGAATGATTGTACTGGGTCGGACAAATGTTTGTTGAGTTCAGGCTCCCTTATAGTGGCAAACAGAAGATAGCTCACTAATAYTAAGCCCAGCCTGCAGTGACACTGTTAAGGAACACTATGTCAGGACTGAAGTTTTCAGAGCCCCAAAGATCTGAAGAAGTATTTATCCTTATTTTCTCCATGAGTGTTTCCTTCATCAAGTTCTTGAACATAAAAAACATAGTATCCACAACATCATAATGCAAGAAGCTACGTTCTACACAGTATGACATGGACCATCTCCATTTGTTTATGATAAATACTCCTTTTATTTGATAGTCTCTATTTCTTGAAGTAAAAGTCAGGGGGGACAATGACCTTTCCAACACAGGGCACAGTCCCAAAACACCCAAGTTAGAGCAGAGTGTGTCAGGATCAGCCACAATCCAGCGATCCATATATCACCCAGCTGGCCTTCACCATGGGTAGCCATGCCAGGAGTCTTCATTTGCACGTGCTTTCCATAACACTGATGCAAGAAACACTTTAACAGGCAATTATGAAAAACATCAAAAGGCTTCTATGGAGCTAGTACTGACTTAATGCTCTTGAGCAAAGGATTTTTTAAAATTTCTTTTAATGGTCTATGAATAATCATATAATTTGCAGAAACAGGTTGCAGAATCCATTCTTAAAGCTGGGGCTCCAGCACTACAAGTAGCAGTTTCCTGCATCACTGAAAAATCATCAGGAAACAGTATAGCAAATTGGCAGGCTGTAATAAAATGATTATAGTCCAAAGGAGCCAGGAGAACATAATTAGTATGCATGGTTTTTAATGCTGAACTAAAAGAATAATTATTTAAACACTAGAAATTACAATTCCTTTTATTGATTTATCTAAATTAAAACTCGTATCTTCAGTGATATAAGAGGGGCAATTCTCACCTAGGGGTCCCAAATACGCTTTCCAGATTCTAGAAGCATAGAGACCAAATACATCAGGTGGAAGACTTTCTTCTGGGAAAACTAGAGGATAATTAATCCTCAAACCTCATGATACAAAAAAGAAATTTCATGAGACTGCAAATGAGTAGGGAGCTAGGTACCATGGTTAGTGTCCCTACTGAAAATTTCAAGGGGATGCAACATGCATGACAGATGAAGCAGCATGAGCACATGAAACAAACACAGGATACACAAAGACTCTTTGCTCCCCAGAAGGAAACCAGTTCATTCCACAGAATATTTCAGAGGCATTAAGATTTTTCTCAGTCCTTCCATTATTCATCTCCATACCGTAAGAAATGCTATCTTACAGAGACAGGGAAAATAAAGCCAAAAATATCCTGTTTGAATTGTAAAGTCAGAAAGAAAACTAGAGGAAGTATTTGACTTCACTCAACAAAATCAAAAGTTTTCACTTAAACAGTATTCTGAGATTCAGATATTTAAGCAAATTTTGAGGAGGAATTTTAAAAAGCCAAGGCAGTGACTAGATTTTCTTTCTATGCATAACTTGTCAGCAGATAAAATCTATTACAAGTGTTTCAGAGAGAATCTGACAGTTGAGTAGCAAAAAAAACAGTAACGTGGCACAAGCAACACAAGAAGTAGTATCAGAGACGTAGCAGAATAAATTACAGCGGAAGGAGGAATGAACCCCAAATTTACTATGAAAAAGTGTGTACATGAGATGATTTTGCTTATACAGTGATATGTTTCAGAAGTGTTCATTTCCCTCAACATAATACTTGTGCAAGTCTGATTACCCTTTTTGTCTAGATATTATGAAAAGTATAACAATATGCTAGAAATAGTCTGCTTTGACTTTGATTTCTGATTAAGCAATGTGAATTTGAAAAATTTTCATGGAACTGGCCACCAGTAAGGCTTAGCAACAGTAACACATTAATTAACATTATATAGCCTCTCCCCTGCCAAGACCTTAAGCACATGCTTAAAATGATGACTAGACAGCCACAAAGATATTATAGACACYGGGTTTAGTTTAGACAAATGAGTCAGTTCACCACTAGTGACATATTTTAAGAACTGGCAGTATAAAGATAATAGTTACAGATATTTATTTGAAYATCTTCCCTGTCATTGTCTAAGACCGGACCTTGTGAAATAGAAAAAAAAAATTAAATTAAAAATACAAGAAGTAAGAGACAACAACAAATCACTCAAGGATTGGAAGCCAAAGAGTTACAAAAGCAAATGAAAGTCAACAGTTGAGAAAGCAGAAAATTATCACAAGATRCAGAGATATCATGGATGAGWAAGRGGTGGAAATTTCACAGTGGCCAGTTTACCAGCTAATTGTTTGCAGAATTGCGTTCAGAATTTGCAATGCCAAGCAACTGTCTGTGAAAATTTTCAGGATAACTGACTGATTTTTGATTAATTAAAAAGCTAAAGGAATTAAGTCAATTCCTCTTTCACCTAAAGAAGTGGAACACTACATTTGGGAATACTTTTTTACTGGTTTRAATGTTTTACAAAGACTGCTTTTTCCATCAAGAGCCACTAAATGCATATAAAAGTCTTCTGCCTCTACTAACAAGGCAGAACATCTGCTGCTACAACTGAGATTCCTTTCCCTGCAGTGAAATTTTAAAGATTTCTTCTTCAAAAACAGCAAGATGACTAATTAGGAAACTTCTCAGTACAATTGCTAAACAGAAAATGTTTACACTCTTATAATGGTTAACACTTCACTCCCAATAGGGTGTAAAAAAAAACAAAAAAAAACCCTCACAAAACCAAAACCCAACCAAAAATCAGTTTAGCAAATGTAAGATGAATGTTCTCTGGTGTGATTTCTAACAACTAAGTTACACAATAAATGCATATTGGAGTTTAGTTCCAGGCCCCTCATTCGAAAGAGGCAGCTGTTCAACRTGACAGCTACCACAACAGCCAAATAAAGGCAATGAGCTAGAGCTGATACACATTAAGGTGACATACGATGCTCACCGAAAACACATGCAAGTGACTAGACTTGGAATCAAACTGAGATTAAATSCACTTTAAAAATAGACAGCAATACACAATTTGTGAGTTTCCGAATTTGTTACTCTGAAGAATCTSATAAAAAACCCTCTGAACTACTATGGCAGGACTACAAGTCAATCAACACCTCGAGATACAACTTTTAGAATTTTCTCCTTGAAATGAGAACAACAAAACCACAGCAAGAGGTCCGCATCTCCTCAGCTTTCTTTTTCTATGAAGATAAAACTATAGCAAAGAAGCTTTGAACTAAGGAAACTCAGATCTGCTGGATAACACATATTAAAAGCAAGGGTTTGAAAACAAAATCACAGCCTGCATCTTTGAGAGGATCTTCCTTTCAGATTTCCTTTCAGTTTGGCAACTGTCATCCACTTTCTGGATTGAAACAAGCATCATGCAGTTCTTCGACATGCTCTGGAACTCCATCACATCTCAACAGCCAAGAGAAGATTTGAGGTATTTTTCTGAGTCACACAGYTCACTCATTAGTTTGCAACTTTTCATTGCAATAAATAAATTGCTATTGGATTCTCAGATCTCCTGCAGCAAGCAAGTATGCAAGCATCCCACAGATTGCCGAATTCTGAGCTGCACATTTATGAGGCTATCCTTTCATTTCAATCTAGCACAGCAAGACCCACTTCAATTCCGCAACTATCCAGATGGGGCACTTAAGGACTTAAAAACGAACTATTTCAGTAATGAATAAAAACATACACACACAGCATCTCCCCACTATCAGCAAATTCGATCTATGCATGAGGGGAGTCAAAACAAATGAGAATATAATTATTCCTTAACTTTTGTAAGCTACTATTAATGGAATAATGCATTACAACAGAGATCATAAACTTTAATGAGGCATAGACACTGTTTACATAATATGCAGAACAGCAGTATTTACTTCTCCATTATTCTTGTCATGAGATGTTGGTAACTTAACACTGGTGCCCATAAACTTGTAACTCAGAATTCACAGCTCACAGCACTAAAGTATCAATCGTTTTCTGCATCACAAAATCAATTTATTAGCAGAACTCAAATACTACAAAAAGGCTTCTACAGTAGCTGACAAGATTTGAAACAAAAAATCCCTTTGATCTCTACTGCTGYTTCCTTCTTAAATGTCACCATAAAACAGTGCTCCAGTTAACATATACTAGAACTGTTAAAATTCTCAATGAAACATTGAACTGTTTTCCAAATGTCAATTTTGACGAGGGATAAAAAGAGAAAAAAACCACAAGGAATTTCCTTCTCTCTTATGCGGAATGATWTTTTTTCCCAAACTGAGTAAATTAAAAAAAAGCAAAACAAACAACAAAATAAACCAATAAAATATAAAAGTACATTGTTTTTTGTAAAACAGTATACTAACTTGTTCTCCWTAACAGTATACTAACTTGTCCTCCATAACAGAATCACTAGTTAAGATTGCAGCTTTTTGAAATTATTATTTCTGCTACCAGCTTCTTGTGATACAATCTGCTGGCCTCAATGACCAACAGCTTTGTGAAAAAAAATCCCAAAAAAAGGAAAGTTGCACCTGAAATTCGATGCAATTCGTACASAACTGAAACAGCTATATTTCATAAATGAACACTCTATGATGCTCAATTTGCATATCAAGCACATAAACATGCCTGCTCAATTGAACAAGTCTGCAAACCAGTATGTTTGCTTTCCAAATCCTGACAGAATTTTTAGAATTCACGTACCATTTGTGAGCCTAAGCATRGAGGCAGATTATATAGCCAAAGGAAAGATACAGATTTTTTTGTTATTTAAAACTCAGCTTGCACTAGGATTAAAAGCCAGTTCCCATTTTAGCTATCATCACCCCTCCACAAATACCTGAATATCCCTACTCATCAGTCTTCCTGAAATAAAGCAACTACACCATGCATTTTTCAAGAAAAAYGCTTTGATGAAATGCCATTCACAAGTAATACTTATTATTTAAATTATTGTTGTTCTTACTGGAATCCTCTTCTACTTTACCTTACCACTGCTGTATATGATTGAGAAGTCTGCCTTCTTGCACTTGGCCCTACAAAGTACATAAAAACAAGAAGAAAGAGCATATCTGGAAGGCACATTCACTGACAGTCTTAGTGTTCTGAATAAAATGTTGAATTATGGGGTAAAGTGGAGACATTTCCATTACCATACAGTCCTTAAGTCTTGCAACTACACACATTTTTAAATTTTTTTCTTTGGTCACAGTTTACTCCAGCTCTCTACATGGTATATTTTATTTAAAATACTGCACAATGAAGAAGGTTTTGTGTTTATTGAGTCTTGATTGCTGCACTTTGACTACATCCCAGCTTCCCTGAGAGGAATTGGGCCTGGTAAGCTCTGCAGGACCTTCTCAGCAGGGAAGGAGAGCTCAAAGACAGCTAAAGGGAGCATCCACATGCCTGCAGGTATCTGAGCAGGGTGTCTGTAGCAGGCACAAGACTGGAAGACTTGCAAGGGAAGGCTGCTCAGGAATGGCCCAGAAGCACAGTGAAATAATGTGCTCATGCAACCATAGCCTCCAGCCTCCATCACAGCACTTCTTTACTAGGAATAGCTGCAGTGGCAGAGCAAAGGCTTGTCTGTGATTCTGTGTGATTATATGGCTCCTCAGATCCTCACCAATAACAAATACCTAGGAAGGCAYGACCACCAAAACCATTCAGACCTTTCCAAGGGTACTCCTGTACCTCCTGTCAGGGCTGCAGGAAACCGGTCAGGCTGCCAACCAGGTCCAGGCTTGAGCTTTAGATAAATGAGCAGGACACAAGAAGCTGTTGCTATCTTAAAGTAATACCATATAAACATGGACATCCCTTGGCAATAGCATCAGAAACACTCATTTGGGCACCCATGTGACAAAGCAAATGAGGAGAAAGTAATTAGGGTGAGTTGCTGACTTGGAAGARGCCTGGATAGAGAAAGACAGCTGTAAGAAGAAAAATGGAGGGTCAGAAAACTGTAAAATCTGTATCAARGTATGTAAATTACATGATCACTGCTCTCTGGGAATATATGCTGGATGGCTTTGTCACAGCCTCAATTGGATAAACCATACCTGTTGTCCACATGTTTCTATAGTCAGGAAGGAGAGAACAGGAGTTTTCCCCAGTAGGCAGGGTGAATCAAGCATCTTGGCATCACTGTGTCATCGTGCCATAGCTCAGCCTGTCTACCCACTACATCTTAATGCTTCCAAGACCACACTCCCAGTTTCCCAATCTCCTGCTTTAAGCAATTTCTTGAACAAGAAGTGACACCTCTGCATTAACTTACTCAGGGATTCTTCTTCCTTGCATTTGTCTGATGAAGTCTCAATGTAGCAGATGTAACATCCTGTGGCAAAAAACCACCAGGAACTGAATCACAGTATCTACAAAAGCATTCTAAACCTCCAAGCAAGCAAGGTGAAAACAACATGAGTGCTGAYAAATGCAATGCATTACCCATACAGCAGACGGACTGAAACAATAATTTGTCCTTCTAATCTCTACAAATGCCAAACCTACTTAAGAAACATGTACCGGATTCCACGTATATGCTGTTGACAATCATCTGTGGAAACTGACAACYATTCTCCTGGGAACACCAGTCCTGTAGTGCTGGAAACACAAATCCTCCTTATCTGTTTTACATTCCACCTCTGCTATACTCTTCCTCCGCAGAAAAATGGGTATAAATATACCCTTTTAAAAAATATTCCTCCTAAAAATAGTTATGAGTATTTATCTACAGATTGGCGAAATGGCCCAGCTGTACAGTCCAGCTTGTAAAAATAACTTCTGATATGGCTTGAAGGATCTTGACTAGTAGGTGAAAATAGAAGTATGATATTTAGAATCCAATTCTAGTATTCTCAGCAATATGGACAAACTTCAGGTTTTAGAACTTGCTAACTCAGAAATTTAGAAATTGATAGACATCCAGCTAGGGCCTGAAAACTGTGCMTAGACAGGAGAATTGGAATAAAGATGGCTGGTTGCCCCTGTTTCTTCCAAGTGTTAAAACTAGGGTATTAGAAGTATTAAAACTAAACTATATCCTCTACTAAACATCAAAAGAAGTCTTGTATTTCCCCTATTAGATTTGCTCCCTAGCTCCTCAGCTCCTCTCCCAGTGMGTGACAATACCAATAGAAGCTTCACATGCAATGACCCAGTCGCTTGCTGGGCCAACAAATTCRCAGAGGACTGCGGGTCAGGTTTTAGTCATACTGGCAGAAATGAAAACAGGCAAACGTCAGGAAAGAATGAGAGACCTCTACCAGTCATTCAAATGTGTTAATACAATGACGTTAAGATTCATGATTTCAGTTTCCCATTAATCATGCCAATCAACAAGGTTTAAAAGGGAGTGTTCTCCCTTTAAACTCACCATGAATTTCACATTTCATTTGCTGAGTATTGCCACTATTCATCTCCATGGAAACAGTTGTGATGGGAAAAACTCATTGGTATATTGTATCACCAAGTGAATCAGACAAGACTAATTAAAGACAACTCTTTCTAAATATACACACAGCCTGCAAACACAGAACACTAAGAAAATATTTTCAAAACGGTGTTATAGGCAGTCTTATTAAACTAGTAAGACAGTGTCACGGACAGATGCACAAGATTGCAGTACATGGTACACCTATCAAAAACCTTCTTTACTTAAACCAAAACAGTTCAAAATATCTTGCTGATATACAGTGTCTATATATGCAATATTTTAAAATGACAGCTGACAGTTAATACCAATTAACCACTACAAATTTATAACTAACTATATATACACATGTGTTTCACCAACTTTGCATACACAATGAGACTTTTTTTTCAATACTTTACTTTTTTTTTCCAATACTTGAAGACATCCCCTACATTTAACACTAATAAAAATTGCAAATACACTGTAGAAACACACTCAAACAGGAAACAGGTCCTGTTTCAGGGTGTGATTACAAGAGGGAGCTGCCAAGGAGTGCCCTCCATGGAGACATCCCAGTTTTTCTCCTGGATATTTTCACAGTTACCTGACTGTTTTTTAAGCCATTTACCTACCAAGTCCTATGGTATTCATASAGATTCATAAAATTCACTAAATCTGAAAGGGCATGAACTGTGGAATTCTCGTATTATGTCTCATTTTCAGTTTAAGAAATCACACAACATATTAAGGATTTACACAAGGATGAAAGATGGTCCACAATTTCAAGCTGATAGCCAATTCCCAAACAGCTTCATAAGCCTTCAGTTCCTATTTTTATTTCCATATTAATTAAAACTAAGTTAAAAAACAATATAAATTATATATTTGGTTTTTTCTTTAATGAATATAAGCATTAATGTAGCACAAGGAAAAGAAGTCTTTACTTAAATTAAAAATGACATCAAAGTTACAAGACAGTTCAAGGTCCAAAAAGAAAAATAGAGAGGAAAGAGGGAAGGTGTCTTACATGAAGAACCACTAATTAATGCATCCTATTTCCTAATTAATGCAGCCTGTTTCTTAAATGCAGCAGGACTCTGACAATGTCTCATCAAACACAAGCCATTGTCTCTTCTGAAAGGGCTTTTTACCTCAGGCACAGACCCACCCTAATGCAATGTACTGTTACCCTGTCCACTGCTTTCTTGGACTCACCTCTTCTGCCACCTTTTGCACCACATTTCATTGTACAAGCTAAGCATGTCCTTACACACCTGCAGACATTTTTAAACATATTCCAAGAAGAGCAGGTATTTTAGATTAATGCATTCATAGCAGAAAAATCGAAAGCCACCTCCATTTCAAATTATATGCTCTCAAAGATGCACTTCTGTGCTTCATATTAATAAAGGTGATATCACAGAATATAGGATTTATTGAAAAATTTGTAGTATTTGGAATCTGACATATTAGTCTGATGCAAAACACTAAATTTTCATACATACAGCTATATGATACAAATTTCGTGTAAATGGAAGTAAGTGGTTAAAGTAATACGTGTGCTTCAAATTTGACAACCAGATAAAGACTGCTGAAGGATTATTCTTCCTGCTACCGTGTCACAAGGGATTTAAACCTTTTCTGCATGACTTACTGTCTTCTCCATTCAAAAATTTTAAATCCATTAATTTAAATGGCTCTTTTTATCAAATGTATTATTATCAAATGTATGCACTCTTTACAAATAAGGCAATGTACATACAGTTATGCAAAATAAAACAGCCGATTTCATAACTGAGAAAAAAATCAAAGTAATAACCAATGACAAGTGCAACTATTTTGTTGCAACACCAGCATAAACAAGTCCTTTTCAGATGCTTCTTAAAATGTCTGCATAGGTTATCTATGCAAAAAATGTGTCAAATTACTAGGAAGACATAGTTATTGAAAAGAAAATTATTAAACTGCATGTGAACAGAAAGACAGCAGAATAACTGGCATTTCAAGTGCTTCGGATTCACTGCAAAACAAGGAATAAGATATTCAGGAAGACMTAAAATTCATAAGCACACAAAGGAAATCTATCAGAATGCAATATGATGTAAGGATGCAAGCACTTACAGCAAGAAACCACTAACCAAAAAGACAATCAATCCAAAAGTAGTTTGTTTTTTCTTGTAACAGTCTCAAAACTAATACATGCAATTTTGGAAAATGTTTGATATGGGGTATGTATGTTCATGTCCTAAAAAAAAGATCAAGTTTGAGAAGAAGTAAACAACCTTTCAACTTTAGAATACTTCTGCTGTCTTCTTAGGCACCTGTAATTAGCCACTATCAGGACCAGGACATCAAAGTAGAAAGATGTAAGATTTGATAAAAAATACAATTTTATKTTCTTATTTAATATCAATAGTTACATAAGCTACCAAATTATCTCATTTAATTCTGATTTCTGCATGTTCTGACTTTTCTAACATATTATCCATATTTTCTATGTACTACAATTTAACATTAATGCAGGGCTTAGAAGCTAGCCTGTATTGTTAGACACAAAGTCCTTGAAGATTATTTCACTTCACAGAGAAATATAAGCACAAAAGAAAAAAAAAATTACCACAAACAAAACTACAAAAAAACCAACCAAACAAAAAACCCCAAGCAACAACAACAAACAAACACAAAAAAAAACACAAAGAAAAAAAAAAGAAAATCAAACTCCAACCAATGAACAGTATGCAGAAAGTTCTTTATGGCTTTGCTATCCTACCAGAAGTCATTTATTTTGAATGCTTAAGCAAATGTGTCATATTTCTAAGAAAATACTTAAAAGAGTCACTTTTTGCTTGACAAAAGCATGTATCATAAAAAATTWAAAAGCCCCTGCTTTACAACCCTAATACTCATTTTTCCACATACCTTAAGCATTCTGATAAGAAATTCTCCTTGCAAAAAAAGTTCAAATTTTTTTTACAACTCAAATGCTAATAATAAAAAACCCCCCACAACATTATTTAAAGCCATGCACAACACACTGTAATAATGCATCACTGGATCTCTAAAAATGAGTCTCACCAACAGCTGCACTCATAACATTTTTTTCACTGTTCACCAGTATTTGTAGGGAGTTCCATTTTCGGTAAACACTTGCATAAATCAACAGATTGAAAATCAGAAGCTTAAGGAAGAAAAGTGGTAAATTTTAATTAAATGTATCATTAAATTAACATACTTATTTTTTTTGAAACTATTTCCTGCACATTCAGAAGTTTGAGATGCACTACTATAAACCCAAAGCCATGGAGTTAATTTAGAACACACAACAGCAATTCTCAAGGAAAAGAACTGAAGCCAGGCAGTAAATTGTTTCCTTCTCTCATCTTGAAAATCTTGCAGCAGTTTGCCCACATAAGCACTCCCTAAGAGATCAGCAACTGCAGTAGGCCCATGCAATGCCAAACAGTCCCAAAACATAACAATATCCTCACCTTATTATGTACAGAGATCATGTAAGACCTTCAGGTCAGCATCTACCTTTATTACTTCATTTTACGAAAGAAATAAGGGAGTTCTATATTGTATCTTTCTTAATCTCTAACAGCTACAAGTGCCATCATGATTTCTTGGACAGTGTTTTCTTCATACATAAAGCCTATATGCATTRTGAGATAAAGACATTCTCATAATCAAGTGGTATCTCAAATTTTACAGTATGCAACCTAGYACCAGCACCAATTTTCAAGAATTCTCTCTGTGCCAAAATTCTGATATCTGACATACCTACAGCTTACTTAAACAAGTGAAACCTAAAGATAAATATATGTGTACATATGAACATGTACACAGAACCATAATGATGTACTTTACAAGAGAGCATCTGGACCAAGTTTAATGATCCACAGTAAAATAAAGGATTTTGGTTATTTCAAACTGCAACTGAAGGTTTATCACTCACTTCTCAAAATCATGGAGAAATACAGAAAAAAAAGGTAACTTTGCCCTTCACAATTAATCCATATAGTAAACTCTACTTATATTTATTGCAGTCCATGTTTCAATAAACATGAATGACTAAATTGATAAGTTTCCAGCAAAGAAGACTTCCCATTATCACTCAAGTAACACCCTGACAGTGGCAACCATGAAGCTTCTGTAGAAATATAGACCACATGTACCTTGCAAATTCTTGTATTRYCTTATCTGGGTACCTAAAGAGACAYYTATGTAGTGTGAAAACCAGTTTGTTTTGTATTTGCTGTCACGCCTTGGKAAGATGACGCAGAAGCATAAAAAAAATCCTCAAACCACATCCAAACTTYTTGTGGTAGCGTTGTAGGTTGTGGCCCATTGACATCTTTCAAAACTGCTTGAAACAAAATGCTATTCTATATCCTCCTCATCCAAAACCTGTTCCATGTTATGTATATCAGGGAGGAATACATACCCTACTAAATACCTCAAAAAAGTAAAAATGTGTATTTTAGCTGATGCCAACATATGTATTGCTTGCTCAAAAAAAAAAATCTACAGATTATGGGAAGTGGAGATTAGTAATTGAGAAGTTTAAGGAAATRAAAGGCAAGTTTAAGGAAATAAAAAAATTATGACAGTAAATAAACTACATAGGAAATWAGACTGAACTGTCATATCCCTCAATCCCACTTCTGGACTGGTTTAGGGGGAAGGAAATAATATTAACTTCCTCTAGAGACCATCCACCCTAAAAAAACCTTTCAGCCCATGGACCCCTATCATGGCCACAGACTGGAGAGAAAACGGCACCCAAATGGGTGTTTTAGGTAGTACTCATGGGCAAATGTTTCATTTCCTTCATTCTCATAGAAYAGGTAGTACCAAACTGAAAGTTCTTTTGAGTTCTAGGCATCAGAGGTTCAGGAAAATAAAGCAATGATGAAAACTAGACACATGCTGGAAGGAAGTAATATCATATAATGTAATAGTTTTTCATCAAAGAACTCCTTGAGCAAGGGAACAGATTGAAAACATCCCCTGATCAGAGAAGTCATGAAGAATACAAACTTCTACTTAAAACATTAGGCCATGTCATGAGTGGAAAGAAGAGAAGGGGACCTGCATGACTAGTTGAACAAATAATTTCTAGAATATCCAACTAGAAATGCATATCTCAAAAGCTAATTTAGAAGAGTAGAGATGAAATGTCTTAATAKCAAAGTTTCCATGGGACACAGACAGAAACACACGTGGGCAGCTGTCTTTTTCTTGGGCAGATGTTCTTAAACATCAAGATGAAGTATTCAGTGTTTTGTGCAAAACCTGATGCCAAAAACCTGATTTTTTGCATCAACCATAAGGCAAAAATCAATTAATTTGCGATTTTTTTTTTTACTATAGCTTCAAAATCGCTTGTTTCTGGTAAAAAGCTCTCAGATCCAGCATGCTTATTTATGTGGAACATATATCCTTGAAATAATCACCAAGCACCCAGAACTTACACATAAGCACTTTCAGCAACTACTTATACTTTTATCCAATGGAACAACTTATATAAATACTTTTCCCATTTACAGCTCAAAGATGATTTACCTTTGGTGGGCAGCAGATCTGCCACTTTAGAACACTTTCTGAAGAAAAAATGAGGGAGAGAATTGCAAGTGCTGTTTTCATAAAAACAAACAATATTCATCACACTTTGTGAGATTCTTACGTACCACACATGTTCCTAGGATTCAGCATAGCTAATGTATTAGTGAGCATTATTCCACAGTGGAGGTTTTCAAATTAAAAGAATTATTTCAAGAGAGACTTCACTTGTCTACATTTCAGATCTAGGAGGGAGACAAAGCACCATGTATTTAGACTAYGTTTTACAAGGTACATTTCTAAAATAAACTTCTCAATGGTGATTGAGTACTTTTAATAAGTTCAGTCCAACTTTCAAGTTTGGTACTATTGACCTATCATTAACTATTCAACAATATAATTTTCTACTGACTTCCATTTACCTTTATTTACTTTTTTCTTAAAACCAATGTTTTCCCAAAGGGGAAACAAGAAACCTTCAAGAACTATTTTAGGTTCTGAATAAGCAGTTTGTTTTAAATGCATTTTTACTACTGTACTTTTACCTGTTGCAAGCAGCCCTGATTAACTGGCTAGAGGTGTCCTGAGTGCACCTATTCCACCAAAAGGGAGGAGACCAGTGGGAAAAAAACAACCATTATACACCAAGACAGGCAGCAGCCACTACAAACCATGTACCAAAACACATCATGAAGCATCAGTTCTTTTTCAGTGCACCATTGAAAAAGAAATTTTGATGCATCCTGGAACTTTCAATGTATTTGCAGATCCATTTACAACAGCTAGGCATTGCTAGGTCACAATAATCCCAGGAATATTCCTCAGATACATCAGAGAGATAAGTAGGAAACAAAAGACACCAGAGAACAGAATTTCCTGCAAGGAGGTTATCTCTTCCTGTCAGATAATGCAGATTCTAACCTCTTGTCAAGGTATACACCTGGCTGGATGCAAGAGACACTGGCATTCCTCATACATAGACACCCTTCTAAATGTGCTTTTCATGTCTGCATTAAAAAGTAGGATTATGGGATTAAGGGATTCAGAATAGTCAGGCACATGTGACATTCATTTTAAAGTTCTGCATGACAGAAATTATTTTCTCTCAGGATATGTGTAGAAATTTAAGTCTYTTAAAACTTGGTCAGATGAAGGAAGTAATATGAAGCTTTAGGGTTTCCAGGACAATTTTTTTCTGTTAGTTTGAAGAAATGGCTTTCAAAGCCAAAGAACAAAGTCATGAGTACACTACGTAACTTAACTTTAGCAGAAATGTCAGCTTAGTGTCAAATTCTTGTCTGCTGCTCCCACCTTGACTGTCCCTTTTGCTGTGCCAACAGAATGATTTATCCAGCAATTTTATAAACAACAGGTAAGTCAAACACAGTCACTAAACCATCAAAAAAAATCAGGAAGGATACACTAATCTAACTTACATTGCAGCTCTACAAACTGCTGTGCTGGCACAAACAGAAAGTTGGCATTGGTACAGGAACAAACACTCAGTAAAGGAGAGGGAGAAAAACAATTGCTACAAAAGGAAACATCATACTTTCATGTTCAATCTTTGTGATTTCAATGCTGCTTTATCTTCTGAGACAGCTCCTTATCAAATTTCAAGCAAGGAAGAATACATTTTAATGAAATAAGTAACACAATAGTACACAATCCTTGTAATTAGAAAAAAATAGTACGGAGTTATGAAACTGATTTTACCCACTTATAAAACTGACTTTACCCACTGCAGGATTCAAGAAGTAGGGTGTGATATTAAAATATGACTCAGTGACCCAGGGGATATTCTGTATAAGGTATGTCATGTATGCTTGGCAATTCAGAGCAGAAATACTAATCTCTATACTAACATTAACCATGCCTGGTTCATATCCCTGCTGTATGATTTCTAAAAGAATTGCCATTTAAAAATTAGTCATGTCTCTGGAACAGTTTGCAGGTTGTGARGACTAATTTACTATCTGTAATTAGAGCTTTGCTCATGTTATCAAGATGTAACACCAGGCATAGGAAAATGATCCTGGAACAGAAAGCTTTACTTGTAAAGATGTCTGGAATAAAAAGATCCACTTAGAATCTTATATAAGAGAAAGCAGCATCTGTAAAAACTTATTACTTCAGAACAATCTGAATAATTCTGAATAATTTTGTCAATCTAAACAAGTCAGAAAACATAGCAAAGCTCTGCCCTGGACTCCTCACAGCTCCCTTGAGAGTCCAACATCCAATGGCCACTCCTGTCTCTGCTCCGGTCAAAGTAATGCTCCACAAATCAATAGTCCTTTTCTGTCCCTGCCAATAATTTCAATGAATGAAAAAGCAAAATATCTGGACTTGTTACAATTCTTTTAACATTAGAAATTGAGAAATAGACCTTAGAGAGTCTGTCTGCTGCAGAACACAAGTCTGGGAATTGCAATGGTTTAAGTATACCAAGAACAATATAAGACATGGACAAAACATAGCAACAAAAAAGATGGTAGAAGCATGTCAGAAATAAAAYAGACTTATTTGGGTGGATGGGAGGAAGTAAATTCAAAATTATTCCGATCACAAACGTAAATACATATCTGCAAATCATCCAATGACACACTGTTAAAACTAAGAATTTGTTAGTAGAAAATTCAGTTGACTAAATGGCATTAAATAGCTACTCAGTGTAACAAACTCATTTTACACGTGATTTAAGAATTTTTTTACAGCAAACTAACTTCCTAAAAACAATTTCTTCTTTTGCTTAGCAAAATTGAAACCAAAACTCTCTCACAGCCTGTCCCTTGAGGGCTTCACATATGACATATACTTCATATACGTAGACTTCATACTACATGGAAGAAATTTTCAACTCAACAAGTAGATTTTTTCTTTCTCACACAAAAAAAGTATACAGGGATTACTAGTGGGATTAAGGAGTAGAGGATACTGAGGAAGGTAAAATGCAACAAAAATTCTATGTTAAGAAAACAGTAACTGCTACTACTGCTGGTGACTAAAATTATGTTTAAATAACCTCTCAGCTGGAAAGAAGATCAAAGGAGTTGTGTTGTTAGTGTTGTTTCGGAAAGACAGCACACTTTCAGCATTCTTAATTTTCTTCCATGTAATATGTTTTCTGGCTCCTAGGAAATACTGCTCAATTTCTGGCTGGGCATATCTTCTTTTTGTCTATCTGGAAAATATTAATTGCTCCAAGACTTCCCTGTATATTACTGCTATATAGTACAAAAAAAAAAAATTCAAAACATAGAAGAGCTTGAGTTTGGTTTAATGAAAGGGTATAGTGCTCACAGATCCAAAGTATGCCTGTTCTATAGGTGCCTCAGGCATGGACAGGTAGAAGGCAAGAGTCAGAGCAGGAACACAAAGCTTGCTTTGTAAAACAAAGTTCTAGTTGCCTATTGGTAGATTCTAGAAAGACAAATCAATAGTAAGTATTCATTTTATTTTATACGATGATAACAGTCACATGTAAGGGGAGGACTTATGCTTTTAAGACCACACATTTCTATTCTCAGAAAGATTGACTATGGAAGCCATTGATCCTAAAACAGAATTCAATAGCTGAATAAAGACTATTTAGATTTTAGTAAGGGGCATTAATACATTGCGATTTAAAATTGAAACTTTTCCCATAATTCATTCTTCTCAACTACCATGTTTTAAAGTCTAATGACAACTGGAACTATTTAGCTCAAGCTGTAAGTTCAGATTTCTCCTAGTTTGCAGAGGTAAAATGATGTTCATGACTGACTAGAAATACAAGTATAAGAAGCTACTTAGAACATGCTTTCCAAACCTTGTACATTGATTGGAGTAGGAAGGTTTACTGGGGATAYGTTTCTGAATCCCTTTCACTTTGTCACATTTTGCTTAATTATACACCAGCAGCATAAAAACTCTATGGCACTTTGAGTTCCATTAACAAAGCAAATGCTAAAAACATTCTCCCCTCTGGTCTTCACAGTAATTTAAAATGTTCTTACCCACATAGTCTGGGATAGGATGCTCTCCTTCTACAAGAAGATAGCAAAAATGGGACATACAAGTAGAAACAAAAAGAGGCAACAAAGGAGGAAATAAAAGCAGCATTCAGTGACAAGAATCGGGAAGACTTGTTTTGCTGAACAGAAACTACAAGAAAATATCCTGTGGGCATTGTTAGTGAAAAAGTAAGTTCAGGAAAACAAGATTCTTCTGGTGGATGGGTAAAGACAACTCAGGGATACAGAAATACTGAAATACTCTATGTCTTTTTTTTCCCTGCTCCATAMAAAGCTTGCTCCCAGATAACTGCAGGTACTGACAGGATTTGAGAAAGGGTAGAGAAACCAATAGTATGGGACCAACAGTTTTGGAATACTTAGTGAAGTTGTACCCAGACCCTTGGGGCTAGAAGGCATTCACACAAGGTCGCTGAAAAGGTTGGCCAATGTGGTTATGAGATTGCTACCAGCTACCAAAAATTGTAGCAGTTGAGGTGTTAGAGGGATCCCAAGGTTTCAAAAAAGGCTAATCCCTAAGAAAAGTGAAGARACCCATGGAACAACAGGCCAGATAACCTGAACTAGAAAGTATCCAAGAAGCCCTGATGGTGCATGTTCTTCTAGAGCCAATTTTCAAACACAAGATGGACAATAAAGTAACCAGAAACAGCCAACATTATTTTACCAAGGTCAAATTACACTTGACCACTTAATTGATATGACTACTTAGTTAGCTAAGGGAAAAGCTATGGATTTCATGGAAACAAATCTTAGTGAGTTTTTTGGTACCATCTCACACAGCATTGCCTGAAGGCTCAGAAGCACAGGGTGGAAGAGTAAATTGTTMGGTTGAAAATTAGCCATTCTGCCTAGATCAAAAAGTAACAATAAATGAGTCAAGAATCACTCAGCAGCTTGTAAAGACCAGAATACCAAAGAGGCTGATATTTGGGCTCAAATGGTTGATTTTAAATGGTTTTGTGGGGGTTTTTTTCATTTGGTTTTCTTTCTTAAATCAGCACTCTGAACAGCCTACACCCCAGGAAATTTGCATGGAGCATTGGACAGGATGTAGCTAATCCCATGAATGTCAGTGTTTCAGCCCAGGGAACTCAAGAAACTTGAGGACTAAGCAAAATAAGAAAGGTGCCCAGCGGATCCAAGCAACTTATTTTTCCTTTCTACTCTACACTTGTGACCCTGAACCTGGAACAGTGTGGTCAGTTTTGGATCTCTAGCTGAAAGGTATATTGAGAAGGTCTMGTAGAGATGGTCAGGGGCCCAGAGCACGTGCACAAAGACAGATGGTGGGATTTGAGCTTAGTCCATTTGGCAAAGATGAGGCTAAAATGTTACCTATTAGCAACTTAAAACTATCCAAATTGTACCTTAAAATTTGATAGGAGAAGGGTAAAAAAAATATAGCTTGGCTGTTTAGACTGAACACAAGACCTCCAGGGGTTCTATCCAAACAATTTCTATTATTCCATATAACAGTTCATTTTTCTACAAATTCTAGAGAGAATTATGACTCATTTTTTAAGACAAGCAAAATTTTCACTTCTACAAATATGTCCTTGTGTATAAGTTACTTTTAAAACACTCCCATTATCAAAGAACTCAGTCATCCTAGGTAAATATCTTAACAACACTGCAGCTCAGGAGACTGCAAAGAGATTTTTTTAAAGMAAAGAAGCATGTTTGTTACTTTTCTCTTGTTTAGAGTCCTTGTAGATATCCTGGTTTCACCAGGGATAGAGTTAATTTTCTTCTTAGTAGCTGGTATGGGGCTGTGTTTTGGATTCAGTACAAACATATAATGTTGGTAACACACAGATGTTTTAGTACTTCCTAAGYAGTTATTCTACATCAAAGATTTTTAAGTTTCCTATGTTCTACCAGAGAGGACACRCACAAAAGCTGAGAGGGAACATAGCAGGAGAGCTGACCCAAATTGGCTAAAGGAATACCACGTCACTGAAGCTCATGGCCAGAATATGAACRGAGAGTCATCATTTGGGACAGGATGATCATTGCTGGGGGAGAGGCTGGGCATCAGTGTGGTGCACCTTGCATTGTGCAACACTTGCTTCTCTTCAGTTTTATTCCACTTGGAATAAACAGGAATAAAAATCCCTATTGGGACAAATAATATAGCAGGGTTAATGATCTTTGAGGGGTTCCCGTAGTTGAGATTTAACAACAATAGTTTTTCAGGGTAGGCCTTGAGATTTAACAACAATAGTTTTTCAGGGTAGGCCTTGAAAAGAAGCCAAGTAGGAACTATGGCACACATTGTGCTTTTCTTGTCTTCATGTTTGGTTTAGGGAGGATTGGCAGCTGGGTCCAATACTTAACCTTATTATAGGGAAATGGGTTTGGTGTTGGCCTGTGCTATAGGGTCAGGTGGTTCTTGAGTTTGGGATTCTCTTGTGTATCATAATTATTATTTGGGGGGGTTTTGGGTGGGATAATGATGGTTTTTGTTAACTCTTGTCTCTTTAGCAGCAGAGCCCCTTCCTGAGACTTCAGGGGATTAACAGATTCTYGACAGGTTCTCTCTCTCTTCCCGCCCCATTACTATCATTGTCATAATTAGTATTATTCTCTTTTATTTTGTTTCKGTTATTAACCAGTTCTTACCTCAGTCCAGGAGGTTTAATGTTTTTTCAGATTCTCCTCCCCTTAGCAGGGAGGAGGAAGAGAGGGGTAAGCATCTGCATGGCTACTTAGCTGTTGACTGGTGTTAAACAGCAGCAATGAGGCAGTTCCCTAGATGGACAAACCTGAGTTCTGCATGAGGCATGACTATGTTCTGCTACAGCATGGCCAAATCACATTGAGACCTTACATCATTGACCTTAAAAYGATTTTCAAACATGCAAAACCACGTGGCTGCAAAAAAATATAACTTCATTAACAACAAAGAAGTTAATCCACACATTTAGAAAGGYTTTTCCATAATTTAGAACAATCAACTGTTGTATTTTAGAAGAATTTACTTAGATTCAAATAATCGGCGAGTATTGTCAATTGGTCAGATACTGAAAACGACATGCAGTTCCATCTTCATAAGTCTAAGAAAGCTGAAGAAATATAGGAACAAAAATATGACTGTCACCTCTTCTTATGGACAGTATTACACCATTGTGTCCTAGCATCTTTAAACTATTTTGATATATGATTATATAATTTGTATTTTAAAAATTACATTTCTTWCCATTAGCATTTTAAGGAAAAGTTTTACACTTAACACATACACATCTCTCAAAACAGTCTTATGACATCATACCTCAGACTAACTCTAAAATTCTATTTAGAACTGTAYAATTCTGAACAGAACAACAGGCTGTGTTTTTTAAACCAAAGTCCTTCATCTGTAGAGCACAGATCCAAATTCTCACAAAAAGCACCACAAGCAAAATCGTGTCCAAATTTTCTTTCATGAAATATGAATATATTTTTGAGATCAAGAAAACATAGGTGTTTCTCTGACTGCACACTCTAGACCTGTTCTGTATATTCAAGTTGTCCATGGCAGCACTACCCCACAATGGTAAAAAAACCACCCAGCAAAATAAAGCCAAACCTTTWAAACAGACTATAAAGCAAAATGAACTTTATTTGTTCAGTCAGTCACTTGCATAGAACTGCAARCTGCAATTTTTCTTGAAATGCATCAGCACCTTTTACAAAACTACCTCCAGCCTGCCAATTTTAGGATGGCAAAATTTCTTACAAGGAAGAACCAGACCAGCTTCCTTATCACTGAAGGGAAAAGAAAGATGAATTGATGGGATTCTAGAGAGCAATGTTCAAGGAAAAAAACRCTGGAGATTTTTTTTTATAAAATGTTTATTTTGAAAATATTTAAACTTGATGCCCATTGAATAATTGTTATCTACTATAATTTTTACCCCATGTCTAGAGATCAAAACTGTAGTAGAATGATGGTTATACACAGCACAGGAAGCTTGTATTGCCAGAATCTCAAGGCCAAGATTGGAAGCAGGRGAATGGGCATCAAGAATACTGCCAAGCCTTCTATCCATCTATTACTAAACTGGCAAGAATTTCTACTACTTGATGAAAATAAAGCTGAACTCTTTTACTTCCTTGCCAAAATTAGGGCAAAGTCTGTAGCAGAAGGCAAGACGCCAGTATTTACAGATGGCCAGCATGCTGTGCAACCCTGTTCTGGTTAAGATCTGCATTTTCCTGCACAACCCAATCTAAGAGTGATGCTACAGATAGACTGCATGAGCCAAAGTCTACCCTAGAGTTCTGAAATGCAGAGCTAAAACAAATACAGTACTTCAAGTTTTTWTTTATTTATTTACAGGTTTTTCAGATCACATAAAACCTATACCAGGCTGAGATTGCTGAATACACACTATGCACACAGCAGCCGACACCACAGGTCGTTCACCAGATCCAACTGGGTCAAATGCCTAATCAGCATTTCACATCTTCCTGAGTCATGGAACAGATTCTGCCTTCATCTCTAAAGGCAAAACAATGTGTGGAAGATGCAGGTGGTAATTCTGGCATCCATCATTGTTGCACTATGTTCTCACACTGACAGCGCYTTTTCCACTTTGATTGAAAAGGATTTCATATTCAAATCAAATCCTTTGTTTCCAAAACACAATTCCCAGGTTCAATTTCTCTAGCTGTTCTGCAGCCCAGAATACTTTTTGTTTGTTACTCCTGATTTTTGACTCTGATACGTGACACTGTTTCTGAAAACTCATATATACTTTTAACTCATAAATATTAATATAAATTCTATTAATACCCATCATAAGCAAGTAGTACAGCATGACAGCAGAGTAACACTGTATGAGAAATTAGCATACTAAGTAAATAAGACAAAAGAGTTTACAAATAGTTAGCTACTGAAGTATTTTCAGACTTGTATCAAGTTCTCAGTAGCTTTCAAGACATCGACAAAATCCTAGTATGAGTGATTTGTAGTTAATGTTACACCTCTGTTATTTGCACAGAATTCAGAAGATGTATGTCTGTGATAATCTGAAACTAAACCATATTTACCATTTAGGGTGCAAATATGCTGGCTCTGCAGGGYTTGCAAGGCAGACCACTTGCATGCTCTGACTGCTGACAATTACACAGGCAAACATGGGCTGTTACTCTGCACTCTGTCAGCTGTATTCGCTTGTTCCCTCACCACTTAAAACACAATCCTGTGAAGAYTTACATCATTTCCACTGAGAGCACCAACATCTTTAATTGAAGTTAATGGGGAAATTCACAACAAAATGCTTAATATGTGTAAGTAATAAGTCTTCACAAAGCTCTTCCACTCCTAGATTTAGAAAATTAAGCAGCATTTTTTTSTAGTGCAAATGCACTTATAAGAGTATTTAAGCATCTTTAAAATAAATTTGACATTGATAGTGCTTCCTAATTCTAAATATGACTCGCATTGCAATAGCAGTTGGTGGTCCCAAGTTAGATTAGGATTTGTAGTGTAAAGAACAGACAAGACAGACAATTAAGCAAAAAGCTGTATTGCATGAAGGCAGAATAAAGAGTGCRATGCTGTACATTCCTATTAATTTCAATGTAACAGTTGGTGTTTATTAGAAGATACTTCTGCAAGGAGTTTAGAAAGCAACATATTAACATTCACTATTCAATTCCTCCCAAGTTCTTGCATTCTATTTCTGTCTTTGGCACCAAGAATCCAGCCTATTCTTACATAGAAATACATCCAGTGATTCAGACAATCCTTGGAAAGTGAACCACATTCACATGTAAAGACTCAAAAAGTACAACTGTTCTCAACCTAATCTGTTAGACAATTCCTCCCTAACTGCAAACCAATAACCCTGAGCTTAAAACTGAGACTACTAGTWAGATCATGGAGCTTTTAGTGTCATTTAGAACAATGGGAAAGTCTCAATTTTAGTRGCAATCAATATCAAATGTATTTTATAGAGTAAGAAAGTATTTTTAATATCTCAAAAAGAAACCAGTAGAACTTCTAAATATTTGTCGTTTGCCAAATTATATTTTCCATACTCAGACACATACGTGTTAATTTCCATTAAATTATGTAAAAATACAAAAGGTAGATGCTACCTTGATTCTAAAAATGGCAAGCAAAGTCTAGTCTTACAGCTACTGTAAAAAATTAATTGATCACTACTACATAGTTACTACAAAGAGACTAAAAATACAAATTTTATCCAAGCATACATTAACTTTGAAGACACAGCAATGATATGTATATTAAAACAACTAACACMTAATTTCATTTATGCCTCCTGCTTCTTGCAGTATGAGAAGCAATAAGTAGTACAGAAGCTGTTTTGTATTACCTTATGTTAACCATGACAGCTTGCAGAGCTGATTCCTACATGATTCTGTTTGGAAATGCCTCTGAGAAGTCCAACAATTTATTCCTACACTTTTCTAATTACTGACTATTAAGTAGTGGAAGGACWTCGCTTCTCATTGCAGGACACTTGAATTTCTTTAAAAGCTGTTTGAAGCATTTTGAAAATGCAAATTTACATCATATGCCTMATAGTCAAGGCATCATGAGATATTTAAAAAACCCTCCAGCAGAGTAAATTAACCTCAGGAAAAGCTGTGTCAATCCTTCCCCAACATACTAGCAGATATGCTGAAAACATATTCATTTCTTTTATAGCTACTGAAGTGTAATCAATGCTGAATTCAGACTTCTTGGTCTAAAGTTGCTGTAATGACCAGCAACTCCATATTCCCTTAAAAAAGCAACCAAACACTTCCTTTCAGAGTTCTGTTACATTGAAGTTAGCAACTTGTTTAAAACATTCCAGGTGAAATAATAAAACAATTAAAAAATAAAAATAACCCACATACACACTTAACTTTCACATGAAGTTTTATTTTCTTCTCACTTTTATGTCTTGATCAGCTACTGACCCCACCAACACTCCAATAAAACTCTCAGCTCCTTGGTATCATGAACACTAGTTATTATTAAGTGTTATGCCTTTACCAAGTTGATTCTCAACAGTCCTTTCTGGGCTTGCCTTCTTACTTTTGCATTTAACTTGACAGCCTCTCTGATCTATTTCCCCCCTCTGCATTACATCTTTTTATTATTATCAAGTTCCTTTCTCCTGAAGTTTCAACATGTCACCTTTATTTCTGGGGCTTCTGATACTGTATCAAAGCCCAGGGAAACAGAGGAGTACTTTGTAGTTCTTGCAGAGTAGCCCTTAGGACGGCTACTTACCAGTTCCTTTCTGGGGAAACAGGACCACTCCACACCTTCACAGCTTGGTTTTCGCAGAATGGAAACGCAGGTATAGAGGCTAAATGGGAGATGCAAGGCACACTAATGGCCTTCTGATCTAGACAAAACCGAGACTAATACATTGCACCATTCAAAGAAGCTAGAGGTCAGCTAACTGAAGCTTTTCCTTTTGCAGCCCACATTCCAGTTCTGAGTCTCATACAATGACTTTAAACAGAGTGMACAGCATCACAAACCATTCAGCTGCTCTTTCTGATTTCCCTTTGGCTATCTGCCTCAATCTATATATGCTCAGTCTGATTTCTTTTTGGTTCCCCCTCCCCTTTTATGCAAACTAAACTTGACTAAAAATTACAGAGTACACCTCCTGTAGTTAGCAGACCCTAAGTAGAATGTTATCTCTCCTCCTACAGTTCATCAAATTCTTCCTAGAAGCACTCACTTTAGCATCTAGAATTTTGGTCTTTGCATTCTGCACCAATGTGATCTTAACTCAGACTTCATGGGAATAATTCAACTTCCTTTTACAACTATTTTTTCTGCATTTTTCCCCCAAGAGCAATTGTAGTGGATGAGGGAGAGGATGTGAGCGAAATGACACATTATTATTTAGGCTGGGTTAGGGAGAGGATAATGGATATGAGCATGGGAGTGACTGGAAAGGAGGTACTACAATAAAGAAAGAAGAAATGATTGGATTGGATTTGAATGAGTACACTACCTCCACCAGAATTATTCTTAACATGTCAAGCCTGCTGCTAGGAAGGAGCTTGCCACAAAAGTATTTCTTCCCTGTGAAATGTAGAATTCCAATACTTACAGAGAGATGATTTTATTACATGTATAGTAAAAAAATGGTTTGCAAAACTGGTATATCTACTGCCAAAGAAAGACCTTTTTTACTCACAGCAGATCCCCACTAATTAAATCTGAAAAACATAACATYGCTTTATAGGTCAAATTTCTTTAGGAAGTTTCTGTGTTCTTCCAAATCAGTTATTTTTACATGTCAGAGGCTGGAAGCCTCTGATACTCTAGGGTGATAGCCTTTTAAACTTACCATAGCAAATTATTTAATCATGCAATTCTGACTACACACATATTCACTACACTCATTCATTAAACACAAAGTCCTAATGTTCTAAGTGAAAACTGCAGAGACCTAAAGATTTCTTACCTACATTTTGTCACTATAAAAATAAGCAAGCTAGGTGAAGTCAGTCCCCTYTGTACTCCACTTTCCAAATTTTGATTATTCCCATAGGCCATTTAAGAAATAGTGATGTGTTAATAGCACACTTGAATTAKCTATATTCAGATAATGAGAAGCTTGTAGAGAAACAGCATAGAAAGAAGATAAAAGTACTCTAGACCATCAAAAAATGTTATGGCTYGTGACTTGAAATATTTAGCTTTGTAGTAGGTTTTTCTTTTTGTATTAGTACTAATCTGTACAATGGTAGCACACAGCTGCCCTGTTTCCTAAGTGCAATACAAAGCTATACCTAAAGGTTTTCTACACTCAGTTTACAGTGTATATAGCTTAAAATTAGACATCCTGGGTTAAAATACAGCTAATCTGAACTAAAAGGTTTATAAAAACCTGTGCTCACCTTATTAAGGTCAATTCAACGCACATTAATTGTACAGAGTAAACTCACACACTTTTAGGACCATTACAGTCTGGGAAAATACAGAGTTGTTCAAGAGTGGGTCAGTATTTGCAGCTTGCTGAACAGTTTTCATCTGAAGACTTGCCCCTTATAATTATGTACTTAAATGAACCACATTTTCTTGACAAACTGAAACCAGTATCAAAATAGGAACATTTAGCAAAGAGATCAGATGCGCTGCTACACGGAAGATTTGATGACAAATTTTCGAAACACATGCTGCAATTTCTAACAGCCACTACAGTGTTAAACATGAAACAGTCTCTGAAAGTTCCGCCTAATTAAGTGGGCCACTTCGAGTTTCTTTGAGGAAGTCTTGAGTATTTCTTCTGCTGTAAGAATCTGTTATATAGACAGATGTATAGACTAATATAAAAAGGAGAGATTATGCTACTGAGGCTTTTTTCCGCTAAGTTTTTTTTTTTTTTAACTATACAGATTAAATAATTACTGTTCCATTAGCTCTCTTTTGATCTCCAGAACATCATTACTTCGTAGACTTTCTTCACTCCAATCCAGTATTTTTGAGTACAAGATTACTTATAAGAAAGTGCTTCTGTCCTTTCTTAAAATAGATTGAGTGGGAGCACATGCCATCATGATGCTGTAACTCATCAGGAAATTATGATGCAGTACTGTCTTATTCTAAAAGCACTCACTAGCTAAGATATGGACAAGGTCACATCAGCACTTTTTATGTTTTTCAGGACTGTTTTCCTTATCAGATTAAAAGAAGTCCAGAAAACAAGCAAAAACAGTGTGTTTTTCAAGAAGAAACCAAAAAACAAAACCAAAAAATCTTGACACAAATCACTTTGAGTAACTTCAATTTTGATTTAACATAGAGCTGCCACTACAAAAAAAAATTAGGATGCAAAATAATAATTGTGAAAATACTAAGTGTACATAATTAAAAAATGCAGAGAATTACCAATGATTTTTTCATCTAGGAAGGCAACCAACTGAGGGGAGGAGAACTGATTCAAATATTTTTTCTTTCTTCTTTTTTCTTAAATCATATGGCATGTAAATAAGGGTGTGAGGAAGAYTGCTGGAGAGAGCACCCCAAATTTTTTTCCTGCTTGCTACAATTAGAAGTATACCCAAAAAATTTTTGTATGGGAAGACACTGAAGAAGACTGCATCAAAGAAGCCATGAAAGAAAAACCTTYCTAAGTAAAACAGACAGTTATTTTGATTTCCTTTAAAAAAATTATTTTTAATTTAACCTAAATAACTRAAAGGAAAATCTGTTTGCCAAGCAGCTTAATTCCTTCAGGTGTATTAATAAAGAATCTGGGCTGGCTGACCCCACAACTTTCTGACTATTAAGATATTATTATTTAAATGGCAACACAAACCAGTGCTCCTGCTATAACCATTTTCAAATACTTGATAAGCATGATGTCTTCTCATCATCTGCATGGCTTCTGAATTCTTGGCAGCATGTAATACAAGTATTTTTGCATACAAGCAAAATTCAGGCCCTCAAGTCCTATACAAAGTAATCCAACACACACCATAGGATTTCCCTAGAAATACACATTTCTGGTGGAAACTTTAGAGAAGGCTAAAGCTCCACCAAGACACACGCTAGGAGGCTCATGAGCAAGGTAACACAGAGGTTACACCTAAGGCAGCAAACACACACCTTGAAAAAGGACGGTGGTGGGGGCTGTGTAAGAGCACTGCAAGGCACACAAGGGTCTACAAATGGCTTGGGACCCCCAATGCAGAACTCTTCCTGCAGATACATACTGGATTACAGCAAGCCCACAGAGGCAAGGAACTTGGGTTTAATTCCCTGTTAGCATATGGGGATTCAAAAACATGCATTTATTTCCCAGAAGAGYACTTTAATTAGGAAACTAAAAGGTTGGATAGTAACAAGCTTCTTGTCTGCTAAAGCTAGGTAACTACCCAGCTAAAAATTAAAATGCTATGGCATCTGGACAATTAACAAGGATTACACTGCAGCATAATTGCCAGGATGATCAACTGGGAGAGAAGACCTAGATTCTAGTCCCTGCTCCATGGACTAYTTCTATTTTGTTACTTGCCCTTTAACAGGAAAACAAAATGCAACAGAAGTTCAAAATGCAAATATCAGAACCCTGTTCTCTTCTCTCCCACTAAATGGTCCAAACTGCCAAATTTAAGATACTGAAGCATYACCACATCTATGTCTCTCTTTGTATCTAGCTTACAAAGTGTTACAGATACCTGTTTTGATTGACTATTTATCTCCCTCTTCAGAAATACAAGATTTCTCCGAATTTGGGCACCTTTTCAGCCATGAAGTTTTTTAATTTCACAAGTGTGTGGCTAGGGATAYAGTTCTTAATAGCACTGCTCCACAGAGAGAATAAAGGTAATGCATTCCATTTTAAAGAGTATTTAAAGCTGCTTCTACTTTTAATATTGCATTCCCTGGAGCAACCAAAACCTCCCMAAATTACTGGATCAACACAATATTTTCTGCTCAGGGAACACAAAAACTCTAGYAAATCCACCTCACAAGTCTAAAACAATGACTTAACACCCTCCTCTGCCCCTGACATCCATCATCACACTGTACGTTAACGCTAACCACCTTCTTGTGTTAACTGCAGCTTTTCTTCTTTCCTTTTTTTTTTTTTTTTATTGTAACTCGCATCTTTTGGATCATGCTCTTTTTTTCATTTGTGTTCATTCAAAAATCTTCAATCTACCTTTAAGACACACAAGAAAGGTAGTGTTCACATAGGTTGATCAATATGAGAAATTAATTGTGAAATGTTTGTTCTTTCTTTAGAAACTGTCATATACTTTGGAGCATCACATTAAGTTAAAACTACTTAAGCTTCTTCATCTTCCCATCTCAAATTCTTATTCCCTGGAGCAAGAAGGGAGGCAGTCAGAAGTAAAAACTCAGCTCTAAGAGGAAAGCAAACTACATCATTCCATGTATGTCATTTCCAGTAGCCTAGTAGTGCCTCACTAAATTAAAAGTTTGCAAACCTTAATTATCAAAAAAAAAAAAAATTATTACTTCTAGAATACTCTTCTTAAATTTCATGTCTTTCTTTTAGTTTAATGACTGCACTTTAGCCCTCATCCAGAAAGATAGTATTTGATAATATTAAGATRGCAGACATTGAGAAAAAATCCAAAGCCTCTTGACTCTAAGAGCAAAGTATACAACAAAAAYATACATTATGTAATTCTAATAAAGAGATCACATTTGTCTGAAGAAGCTAATTTGAACAGACCAGTGTGTTCATATGGGCATTTGTTTAAAACAGAGTAGACAAACTGAGCAGAATTTTAGCTATTCGGCTAASAAATTCTGTGCAAAAGTATTCTGTTAAAAAAATGAGGAACTAAACAGAGTAAATCCAAGGACAAAGCTGTGTCCATGTAATGCTTTCAACACATCTGATCCTGGTTACCTGATATGAAAAGGCTTAGTAAGAAATCATAATCAAGCACGGAAAAATCCTAAAAAAACCATCGCTTTCTTTGAAAAAAAAAACCACCCTGAACTGAAATAAAAGTATCATGTGTGTTCTAGGAACATCTCTCAACTGCTAAATTTTGTTTTTATAAATGATCTGTAGGCCTTTGACGCAGAGAATGTTATATACACATTTAATAAACAACATCTCATTTAATACTCMAATTGACTGTTGCCTGTAGGGATGTCCTAACTTATATATTACATTACACTCAGTCGCTTAGAAATTATTAAATAACCAACAAGTGGTTTTTACCTGGTAAACTATATTTTAAAAATCAGGCTAGAGTAGCCAAAGTTAATTATGAGTRAATCCAAGCTAATACAAGAATCCAAGTTTATTCCAGGACCTTGCATATCAGTTCAGTGCTGGCTCTTGTCCTCAGAGACTTAAAAAAAACTTTTTTTTCAGCACGTAGCCTATGTGACATATAAGTTTCAGGACTATTTTTTTAGCTGAGTAAAGTACTTAGGTAAATAAAAGAAACCTGCATAATGTGTAAATAAAAAGCAAYGTACTTTGGCAGAAAAAACTTCATGCACAGTGAACAATGCTCTCAGTCACAATCTAGTACCTGAAATTACATCTAATAYAGAATAAATCACAGAACAGTGTCAAGCTGTGCAGTACTGTGAGCTTTAAATATCTTCAAACCACGTTCTTACTCAAATTATCTCATTTGGGCACCCAATGAAAGGATTTTCTTCAATTACATTCACATACAAGGTTTAAAAAAACCCTGTAAGATAAGTCTGTATCTTAAAATGCATCATCAATGCACAGTAATTGACTTTAGATAGTTGTGTAACAGCCCAGGGGAACATTGCAAATATATTGACTTTAATGGAACTTACAGTTAGAATGTGTACTTTTTATTTTCCTTATGARGGAATTAGCCCTTGAATAAATCAGAAATCTCATTTCTGATTCAGTTGAARGGACAAGAAAAGAAGATGAATCTCCAAAGTTTGTTCAACAAGTACAAAAAGCTAACATATGAGAAGTAAAAGTGCTACTCAACAGTTGTAGAAAAGCCACAAGCCAATAAAGTAAACAGAAAAWGATGTTCATAAAAGTCTTTCTTCAYCCTACAGGGTGTGTAACAGATGGCAAAGTCATACAGTGGGACACTGCTTCCTTGCACTCATCTATAAATTGCCTCTATTCCTGAACGAAGGGAGCAGGTAAGATTTGCAGAACAAGCTATAAAATTTCTTATTGGTGCTTTTTATTGGTAGAACACAACATACAAAGGAAAATTGGTCTTTTCTACCGGTCTGGCTAATATATAGGAAAAAAAATGCAGCAGAACACAGAGATCAGCCTAAGAAAATGGAAAATTTTCCTCAGGAAATGCCTGGCTGGGCAAAAGGAGAGCAGTGGATATCGTCCAGCTTGACCTCAGTGAGACACACACCTTTCCCTCACTTATTACATTGCCTTTATCTCAAGTGATGAGTTTCCTCACTTTGCCTTTCTGATTCTGTCCCTCATGCTCCTTGGGAGCAGGGAGTGAGCCTCTGGGTGGGGGCTCAGCTGCTGCATGGGACTGACCCATCACAATCTCCTTGAGTGATTTCTTCCARTTACTTCCTTTGTACTGCATTAAAATAGCACATTCTCCAGATATRTCCTCCTGGACAACAGACTACTAGAAAGATCACTGGCTGCAAAATGAAAGAAACACAGAAAAAGAAAAAAAAAAGTCTTGAAAGAAATAACCACGGCCAAAAGTGGTAATATTTACAAGCAATTACATACAGAACATTCTTCTCAGAGCTATGCTAATACAGGAAAGATGGACTGTGAGAAAATTATTTCATGGAGCTGCCAATGAAGTTGTTCAGGAATGTGAGGCAAAGTGAAAGAAATGCTTTGTCATCTGTCAGATTTTTTTAAAAAAAGGAAAAAAACCCATGAGAAAACAAGGGTAATTACGACTGTTGACCTGATAACCTGATAAAGAAATCCTGAGATTCCAGGAGATGTCAATTCAAAGCAGTAACAAAGGAAAAATTTGCAAGAAAAGAAGCACTTCACATTTAGTAGAAATTCTATGAGAAAACCCTCAATCTAGTTGCATTCRAAAAGTTAACTTTCTCATCTAAGACCAAAAATAATGTGAATGAGATATATGATGTATTTGATCAACAAACTCTGTATCAAGACACATACACCCAAAGGAAAAGAAATAAACAAGAAAACAACACTGCTGAGAAAAATTTCAGTATAACTTGTCATGTTACAGGCAACAAAAAATATTATAGCTACTCCCAAAGGAAGTATGCCTTTGTCAATTCACAAAAGAATAAGACTTGCTCAAGAACAGAAATAACAGTAATTGAAAAGTATTTTCAATGCAAAAAATAGCACAAAAGCACTAAARAGCCATATCCAGTATTTAGCCAGCACAGTTTTAAGCCAAATGCAAAGATGAAAAGTCAGACATGAGAGAAAATCACAGAAAGACATCGTTGGCCTCACTTCTTTATCTTCCATTGTTTTTAAAGAAGASCTAAGATTTTTAATGCTTTTTTCTCTTGTAATCATTAAGAGATTAATCATCATCTCTTGTAATCATTGAGAGTAGTATACCAAAGCATCTTGCTCCATGGTGAGGAGACGAATGAGAAAGAGGAACTGCTGAAAGTCTTGGGAGTACTTCCCCATTCCTCACCTTATTTCAAACTTTTTTTTTTTTTTTGTATCAGTTATAGTAGGAGCTATAATTAAATTCTGAAACCTCAGCAAATATCCAGTARTTCTATACAGATTAATAAAGAAATTCCAATCAATAAAATCTAATGGTCTCCTGAAGGAAGATGAGACATGAGTAAAGTAGGAGCAGATTCACAGGTCAACCAGAGATCACCAGAAGCGGCACAATCACTTTAAAACCAGGAAGCCGTTCATTTCATACCCCCAAAAGAAAGAGCAAAAAGAGAAATAACCTACAGACACATACACAGCACACGCTCCTGTGAGCATGATTTATGTGAATGACRGGTAAATGAGTTTTGGACCACTGTATGTAGCCTCGGGTCACCRACTGAAATTGCAAACAGCGGTCAATGGGTGCAGCACAAGGCTACCAAGCGTAACTGTATCCATTCAATCCTTTAAAAGAACGTAACTTCCGCTTTCRATAAAAATGCACAGAAGTAAAAATACAAGTTTTGAAGGCCTGACAACAGTATATTCCCCAACAATATGGGCCACTAATGTCTTGGCCAAAGATCAGTTTTTCTCATGCTTTATTAGTAAAAGAAAAAAATCCCACCTTCTTTACTCTGGCAGCAACTTATTCCCATCTCTACTGKGTGGGCATAAGCATTTACTCACAGTAAACTGAAAGAAATTAATGGAAAGAAATTCACTTGAAGCTGGCTTGGCAAAATACTATCATCTAGATCAGTTCACATTTCACCATATCTAGGAATATGAGAACTCATGGACAGATGAGAGCTCTAGGTGGGATTAATTTCACCATTAATGCAATTGACTATAAGAGGAATTCATAAAGAATTGCTAGAAGATTCAACACTTGTCAGCTTTGAATAAGGTTCAGTGAGGGATTTTYAAGGAAAGACTATCGGGATTATAAACATCTAGTATATTTGGTTTATTACTCTACYCTTCTCATAAAAACAATTTCCTAATTTTGCCCTTGTTAAACTTTTCTAGTGAACAGGATGCTTGCAGATACCTACAGATGCATAACCCTTAAGCACACAAATCTTTTCCCTGTTTAGCTTGTCTACTGTCCATTAACAGCCTTCACACCTCATTTGTATAACCTTGTTCTGCACATTCTTTGCTAGAAGCTATCCTTTATGATATAGTTTTGATTTATATAATGTGGCTATCAATTCCTTCTACAGTTTCTTTTTTCCCATGCTTCCCATAAAATTCCATTTTTATTATTAATGCTTAACCTTTTTTTTCTAGCTGGACTGTTTTTTTATGTTATGWTTGCTTTTCCAGTGGCTACAGCTTTTCAGTATTTTCTGCTATTTAAAATCACACTTCTGCTCTAGATGTACCTTAATACTGAAGATGCTACTTACATTGCAATTTACAAAACTCCATTTAGMTAGCTACCTTCATCTCCAAACACTGCATTTCGATACCAAAACCATGGTCTGGGCATAATTAGTAGTCATGGAGACCATGGAAACATACAATATTAGATAAATGCATGGACCAGCAGGTTTCTGAGTTGCAGTTAAATTAAGATTTAAATAAGTGCACATCCACTGATCACAATTATACAACTAATCTCATCTTCATGTCAATCCTTCCCCCTTTTTTAAGGAAATACCAGGAATCTCAAGGCCTGACTTACTCAAWTAGCTGATGCCTGGGACTAGCATTTATCTCCATCAATCACATGGATAACAGTCCACTCGAGAGAAAGGCACTGACACTGYTCATGTCAGCAAGAAGGTATGCAGAACAGAAATGAAATTAGATGATCTTGCATGCAGATATTTCAAGTAGTTGGTATACAGACAGATGTCCARCAGAAGAAAATTAAGTCAGTAGTATATCATCTGCCATTTAGTACATATCAGGTTAGCAGCCTCAGTTAGCATAATAGCTAGATTGAGTGGTACAGATACACTTAGCAAAACTATACTGAATGCAAGTAAAATGACAGATCGATTGGTGCCAAAGAAATCCCTCAAGCAAAATAAAAATTTGGCCTGGCAAAAATGCGTCACAATTAATTTTTTAAAAATTACTGATATTCTCTACAATAAATGTTTACATGTGTACMTAGATTAATTATATGTATATAGTCTTCAAATTAGTTCCATCGGGCATACTGCAGTTAAGAYAAAATCAGAAAAACTAAATGTTAGAAGTCTTAGCTATTACAAATTATTACATTCCTGAAGTGACCTTACTTGCTGGTAAATGTGTAACAGTGTTCACCTTTTCCCAAATTTAACACTGCAGAAGTGTAATGTTCAGCTTTTCTAGTTACCTAACATGCAAGTTGCCAGATGTTCAGCTCTTTGCTAGGCACAAATGCCTAGCACAGCCTTCATATTCACCTAGCTACTGCATGAATCAAAGATCTCTACACACAAAATGGAAAAAATCTATCTTGACTTACCCTCTACTCAAAAAAGTTTCCTATAATCAGCATATTCTTCCTTTCCTTCATTATGTTTTTTGTATTGCTTATTATTCAGCAGAGGTGGTGTCTTTGCTTGTCCATGGGGACAAGCTAGTAAGTACTACCAAGAGGACACCTGGCCTGACAAAGCAATACTTGCAAGAAAGGAGGCAGCACAGCCAGATGAAGGATTGCCAAGACTACCTTTCCAATTGATGCAAGTGAACTGCAAAAAATTAGCACAGGAGTACATCTTTTTGAGCTGTGTTCAGAATGCAGAAGTCCTATCTCTCAGCTTTACCTATCCCACCTGTACAGTCCAGCTCCTCCCTCAAACGCCACCCCTGAGGTCCCTTGCCAAGTTGATTCAGCTTCTTCCAGCTGTAGAAAATGAATTTCTCAAAAGAAGAGCAGTTTTCCACTATGTTAGCTAGGTTAAGTTTGTTTTGCATAGAGTGAACAATGGCAGGATAGAAGAGTACCAAGAAGGAACAGAACTGGAAAAWATTTACAATAGAGGTAAAAAATTGCCAGCCTTGTTCACCACTCACCTACTGGAGTAGAAGCCTGCAGAGCTCAGTGCTGAACCAGATCACACAGCTGATTCAGCTCAAAAGGATCCTTTTTTTTTTTGGCAGGGTAATTTTCAGCTGTTCCAGTTCCCTGCCTGAACAGTCACACAACAGGTTATGCCAGCACAGCACAGCATGGCAGTGAACAAGAAGAGTGATGACAGAATCACGCCCAAGATTAAATTTGGACAGAGTCCTGTTGGGCTCTAAAGCAGTGGCCACTTAKAGCAGACTGCATGGTACACCAGAAGAAAATTAACTCTGACTAACTCACCTTGAGATGTAGTGAATGCAGGAAGATAAAATCCCTGACAAGGTGCTGCATGTATTTTCCTAACAGATAAGTCAGATAGGTGCAGGGAGAGGCTGATCAAACTAAGGATTAAYGCAAATACGATTTTTCTGTCATTTTCTGATTTATAACTGTATGGCTAGTTTTGGACATTAGMAGTATTTCTAAGTACTACTGATTTTTACCCTGGGCTATTTTAAGTTAAGAGTTAATTTCAAGGCTAGCTAACAAAAGACATGTCTCACTTTCTCTAGAGTACCCAAAGATTCAAARGTTATGCCCTCACCCATATCACCTCAATAAAATGCATAGGAACAGTTCAAGAGCCCATATTCTCCTGGTCACCTTCCACTGTCAGGAAAGTCTCCTCACTGCTACCCACTGGAAGACCTCTCTGGCATGCACAAGAATCRTAAGAGGCAGACACAACCCCGTGGAGCCAAAAACAACAAATAGTGTATCTATATTAGTTCTTGKGCTTGGTTCAAGAATGTGGCTTTTAAGCTATCCCCTGAGAGTCCCCACTCACCACACTTCAGTTCACACTGCAGAGAAGAATCAAAGCATGATGTGGARCTCACTTTGGACAAAACTAAATGAGATGCACTCCACAAGTGCACCTAATGCACTCCAACAACTACTGAGGTCACTCCACAGGTTTTGATCTAGTGTGAGACAAAACACATYGGACAGTCTGCAGGTGAAGCCCCCAGTACCAAAGTCTGTTTCTCTAAAGCAGCAGGACTCATTAATGAAGATTTTACTCMAATTGAACGAAATCACAAAAGGTAAATCAACTTACTGAATTACAGTCAAAAGACTTTTGTAGGTACAGCACAAAGTAATTTTTTTAAAATTTTCTACTTATCGTTGCAAAATCGAGAGAGTACCTAATTATCCAAATATTAGGAATTTCTGCATCTGTCTGGGTTTTTCCTGCAATGGCTGCTAGTTGGAATGTCAGCATCTAGGGGGTCTTAAGTTTAAATTTGTATGTTGAAGGAATTACAATATATATTTTACTATTGCCTCAAATGGCTCCAGGCTGATGTTTTCCCAACATTTAAAACATTGAAAAACCTCCTGAATGTGCCCTAATCATTAGCTACTTTCTAGATGCTCATAAAAACTCAACCATTCATTTKTAAGTAGTCTACCTCAGCATACTTTCCATATGCACAGCTGAATTTACTTTCTGGAGGCTGAAGCACAGGTAGAACATTTTTAGCAGGTGTTTGTTCGGTTGCAGAAAAAGGAGCCTAGGAATAATCTGAATATGAAAACCTGCTAAAATTATTCTGGAGTATACTAAAAGCTGCTACTATCCTGGTAGGAAATACTGAAAATTATTACTATTTCWCATCAAAAATCTCTCTTATGAATTGATGAGTCCTCATAGCAAGTTACAAATAATAATAATGGAATACAAGATGTACTATCAAGGAATTAAAAGATTTTTCTAATATTAAAGATAATCCATGATGTTCCAGTTTAACGCTATACAAAAATTTGCCTTTTCCAGAAAGATGTGCTGTTCACCAAAGCACTCACAGAAAGTCTACTTGAACTTTTTTCTGACAAAACAATGGTGAAATGACAACTAGTATTTTCACTAATTCTCTCTGGTCAACTGCCAAGCCAAAGAGAAAAGTCATGTACTGATGCCATTGTACATAAACTAGAGCTATACCCTTTAGAATAAAGAAATAGGAACAGGCAGGTGAGCTTCCTTGAAGCTTAACAATCACAGGAAATTCCTCATCAGTTGACTTTTTCAGTAGTTGCTTTTAACATGAACTTTACAGCTTCCATTTTGATTTTTGATGCTGAGGAAAAAAGCCYGAGTCTCATTCATACAAGAAGGTCCTGCACCTGGAGACACTGGTTACAGCTTTAATTCTTACCATGCTGGAATTTAATTGCAAGATCAGAGCTTAAGGCTTGACCTTACCTTCCTACTGTGGAACAGGGCACATTCCTGAAATACAGGTATCAGAATAATATTCAATTCCAAAACATTAGATTCTGAAACAAATACATCCAACTTGAACCACATACATCCTACTAGCATGACCATTCCCAACTTTTTAAAGCTCTGTGCCTTGCCTTCCTTCTGTCCAAAGAATAACATCATACAGCACTACCCTGYAGTAATATTTACTTGAAAAAGTTAAGAGATTTCTCTCAAAAATCTCAACAACCTCCTCAGTTTCCTGGTTTATTCTACATGTCTTTTACTGGTTTCTTCTTTTCTTTATTTTGCTACATTAATGCCACAATACACATCTGCATGACCAGAATGGGGAATCTCTCGCAACGGTAGGTTAGGAGGAAAAGCAATTCCTCCTTGCAGACTTTTCAGTCTGTTTGATTACAGCAATCATTAAAAAAGCCTACCATCAAGTATATTTTACAAAAACTAGAAATACTTTGATTTAGATTTAGCTATAGCTAGTAGCTATGGAGTCACACCTCACTGATTTATGACATCTATCAAGGCAAAGCAACATCATTAGAATAACTATCTAAGAAATTCTTTTAGGACATCACAGAAACAGGAGAAAAACCTGGAGACTACAAAAAATATTCTCAAAAAACTCCACTTTACATACTATTTGTTTTATAATATTTTCTCATTTTTTTTAAAGTATTAAATCAGAGTGTACCAGCAATGATGAAGTTTTAATCAGCAGGAGTTACACACATAGGAACACCTGTTGCAACTTYATCTCAGCATCCCTGGAGCTTTCTGAGTATTATCTACAGAAACACTTTGTCCCTGCACTATCTTTYAAAGGTGTTTCACAACTTTTTCCCTCAGTATGCTTAACTTACACCTTATTTCTCCAAGAAAGCTGATTTTGAGGATCCCTGATTTGCTGCAGGCTTATTTAATGTCTTCCCTTGAGTWTGCACACAACTAAAATGGAAAATTGGGCTAAAAAAGAGGAAATGAGAAGTACATATTCCCTGTAATCTTCCGGGGTTTTTTTTTCCTCTTTTTTTTTCTGGAAACAACAAGCATTTTTCTCACCAAATATGTACTTATTTTAGGTATCTTTCTGCTTTCTCCCCATTTTTTCTGAGGTGGTTTCTGACAGGGAATAYATAGTAAGCCTTTGGTTTCTCACCATCTACATTGCTATGCTACACCATCTAAGAAAGAACCATGCCAGCAGGAAACAACCTAATACCTGTCTGAATACCTGGAAATCTTCACCTTCCAGAAAAATACAGCCACCCACACTTTCCTAGGACAAGATTTGCAAGTACTAGTAGAAGGATACATACCTGCCCAACATCATCTTCTCTTTCACAGTCTGATTTGTCTTCCTAATCCTATGAGCAATGTTTCAAGAAGGGGTAAGAAATAGCAGTGTAGAAGTGTGTTGGTTTGCAGAATTCCTGACTAGTGCCATATTCAATGTTTCTTCCAGAATTATTAGATGATGACTTCAGAGACTTCATCTCAGGTCTTGCTATCAATTCCTTCTTAAGTGGCCCATCTCAAGGCATTAAAAGCAGTTTGATAAGAATAAAGAGGATTTTATTTTTTTTAATAACAAGCATGATTTGTAGAGGTCCTACAAGGTCCCTTTCCCTTCTGAGTCAGATCTGCAAGATGCCTTACCGCAATTCATTTCAATTCCCAAAGAATGTGTATTATTTTTCATCCATACAACTTCCCATAAAATCATTGTGAATGAACAACTTATTTCCTAGATTTCAGTATAAATTTAAATCCCTTCCAGCATACATCAAAAAAAAAAGCACCTATAATCCCCCCCTCCAAAAAAATCCAAACTATAACACCTGGGGGGAAAAGACAAACTATAAACCCAAACAAAACTACAACATMTACTTTAGCATATACTTTTATGTCTACTTCCCACTTTTAGATCTCAAAAGTCCCATATGATAGCCAAGAACACCGACAAAATACATGCATTAAAGATTTTTTAAAGGAAAAATATTAGACATAAATTCCCTACAACATAGAGTACAATGAAAAAAACTAACATTTTCATAACCACACAGTAAATATTAAAAAGAAACCAAAATGTTATAGTTCAAAGCCCATGTGTATTCTGCTTCTTCACTTTTTCCACTTTACTACATAATAAGTGATATAATTTAATTAGAAAAGGAGAAAGTAGAAAAATGTATTTCTACAGCTGTGATCATAAGTATATAGGCAATACTTAATATATTTATTATATTGGTCTACTTACACAACCTATATGTTGAATGCATAATGAAAGGTCATAATAAATACAGAATTATTAAAATTAATGCTCTAGGTAACTAACATATGAAGCTAAAATAACACTGAGTCAGATCTATAAAGTCTTGGTATATATCAAAAAACATTTTACTGCTCAAAARATAGGGGTTTTTTTACATAGCTACTCCCTAATCATTCAAGTCAGACAGTGGAAGACTTGCTGTTTATCTCATAGTATGARGAACAAAAAATGTTTTTATTCCTTACAAAACATCATTCACCCACATTGYAACAGTAGGATCGAGCCCTGTTTTGCAGGATTTTGCAAAATGTACTCAGAAGATTATTCTTAAGGGTTTATGCTAATTTTTTTCCACTTGACAAGTTACGYATAAAATAGGCCTCAGCAAATTAGTATGAAAACAAAACAAGTAAACAAAACATCACATACAAATCTCTTACTTGCAAAATGAAATTTTCTAAGATAACTGCCTAATTAAGTCTGTTTTTCCCAAGCACTTTTTTATGCAATTACTGTTCTTTTTTAACTTAGTTTTTCAACTGTTTTGTGATCAAATCAAATCAAATAACCAAAAGGCTACACTGTTTTTTTAATTAAAAACATCCCACAGAAAAAAAGACTGCTACCTGTTCATTTAMCTTATGGTTATTATCCCCCTATTCTCCATGGACACCTTTTTCAGCCATTCTGCTAAACTTTCAAGAAGAATTCTGTCATATACAACACTACATATATAAGACCATTTCAATGTAAGTAGAGAGTTGCATACTACATCTACATACATGAACAGAATGTAAATTTTTAACTTAACCCACACTTCAAGACATCATAAATATCTAACAAGAACTAAAATTTGTTCTCATTTTTAGTTATCATGTCCTCTTGTTGCATAACAATCTCACAAACTGCAGACAACAGAATCTACACTTGCTTATCTACAAAAAAACCCAGACAGCTATGGCTAAATCAACATTAGCCATAAACATTACGGGTAGAACTGTGTGTCTGTGTAGCAGAATTTGGCATGCTAGACTCTCCAAAACATGGCCTGATGATCACAAACTCTGTTATTGTCCAATAAACAAAGCCAGGAGACCAACAAAAGGTTATCCCAGACCTAAGTTGGTTCTCGTGAAATTCACAATCACTAACTTTTGAGGTAAATAACATGGAAAGTTTTCCTGCAGCACTGGAAAAGGAGACAAATATAAACCCAGAGAAGTAAATGAAAACATACTGTAATGGGTATGCTCTGTGCTGCTAAATATGAACTACAGACATGGAGCGTGGGTGAAGATGGAAGTCTTTCAACTGTATTTGGATAAGTAAACTCCAAATCAAGAAACACTGAGTATACAAGACTTCTTACCCCTGCTCTGTAAAAACACATAAACCTCCAAATTAATGGCCATTGCTTACTTAAGTAGGTATTAATTATTTTCCAACTATACATGCATGTTTTAATCTCTGGCTTTAGATGCTCTTAATTTCAGTGTTTCTACTCCTCCCCATTCGAAARAAACAGAACCATAGCAAGCAACTTAAACTTCAAGTACGAGAGCCCACTGTACCAGTGAGATTTCAGTCACCCATTTTTGTTCCACGCTGTAGCCTAAAAAATGGGGGRAAAAAAGGAAGGACTTGTTTCCTCTTTAAGTTGTAAAGGTAAAGTACAGTTAGACTATGAAAATGAAATRTTCACAAGACATGAAATGTCATCATCATAGCCATACAAAATATCAGAAAGAAATGTTTTTGTGAAGACATACAGCTTCAAATGGGAGAGAGAGCTCCTAGTTTCTATGGATAAACTCAACATTATGACAGTTTTACAGTTTAAAAAGAAGAAAATCAATGTTACCCCAAATCCAGAATGCTTTAATGAAAGTACAGCATTTCTCTAAGATTCCCAGGAAAAGCTGCTGCCTTTAATCTATGTTTTGAAGATGAGTACCCAATAAGGTATAATTCTGGAGAGAAGTCAAATCACAAACAAAAAAATAAGCAACTTCAATTTAGACAATTAGGGCAATTTGACAGTAATTCCTAGCAAACCTGCTGTCAGTCCTCCCCCTCCCATACATACCTCTATAAGAAAGTTTCCCACAAATCCCAATGTWTGTCCAGAGTATGAACACCACCACTATCATGAAGTGATCTTGCASCTTGCATGTTATTAATGAAGAGTTAGAGGAAAGTCATGAGAAGTATCAGGAGAGAGAAATACGACTTTTTAGCTGGAAAACAGACGGCCTACACATTTCTAAAACAGTCTGACCAACATATAGTCACATCCTAAGTATTTTGTTTCCCACATTTCTCAAAGATAATTTTTACAAAACATTCATATCAGTGAACTTCAGATCTGCCCAGGCAACCTCTTTGGTTGCAGCTCTGAAGCAGATAACCACCTCACCATCTCAGAAAAAAGCTTGCTTCAAAGTGATACATTCAGACACAATGTCCACACCCACGGTCATTCCAGCAAACTAAGCAGTCTGACACAAAGACATGGGTGCAATCTTTCACACTACAGTGTTATGGGGACAAAGTCTGAGGTTCCACATTCAAAACATTTGTCTGCTTTATTGAGTAKGCCTATGGCAACAGCTATCATTCAAAGTTTTAATCTTTACATAGAGGAAGAACAATATATCTGAAGTTTGCCAAAATCCATTACTCCCTTTATGRAAGGGAAAAGCTGTACCACTTTTAAAGCAATACCAAACACTGTAAAGGTATTCTGAAAAAAAAAAAAAGGTTAGACTAAGAGCTTTTTCCTATGCAAGGAAGAAACAATASAAAATGAGAAGCAAAGACAGAAAATGGTGTTTGTGTCTGGTGATGACTTTCTCACAGACCTGCCTCAAAAGCAGACACACAGAATGAAGCCAACCCAAAATTTGACAATCTTTTTTGAGGGATATTCTGTAAAAGCCAAACATGTAACAAAATCTCAAGTTTTGGCCAGCTACATTACATGCTTACTGGAGGGAAAACAAGGAGGGAGGCAAATAAAAAGAAAATTAGGATGGAGAGGGAAAAAACCACAAAATAGAAGCAAACAGGAGAACCAGAGTCTGTTTTTTTCCATTGGGCTAGTGGAGATGGCAACATCATTCAGATGTCTCTGGACGGTTCCAGTCAAGGGTCTGCTTTAGTCCCTGACAAAACAAGAAAGGTCACAGATTATATAACTTTTACCAMTGTCACCACCAGTGAAGGGTGACCGAATATTGATTCAACTCTGGGCAAAGCACACATTTTTTCCCCTTTTTTAGCCAACTTCAACATTATGAAATTCTGTACTTAGTAAACCAGGTTCAATAACCTGACACCATTGGTAACTGATTAACAACTGTTTTGTTAGAGATATCCCAAATATGAAAGGTTTGCAAGTGGCAACCACAATAACTCAGTACTTCTATTTTACTAGGGAAGCACTGATACACAACAGTACAGAGCACACAGAGAATCCAACCTCTACCATAAATGTAAAGATCTCTCCTCTTTTTGATTTGTTTATCTACCTGACATTTCYTGTTCCTCTATGACTGTTTCCTTTTCAAAAGAAGATATCCAGAACACTTCAATGACAAACCTTTGGACACTGTTAATCCAACTCTCTTATTTCATCACAAAAATCTCCCAATCTGAYATTAGAGCCCTTTTAAAATTTCACCATAAGAGTAACCTCATCACAACACTGAAGCTCTATTAGTAGCTCATGCGCTCGCACAGCATATGAAAGGTAACAGAGAGAAAACCTAGGYTGGGAACCTAAGTGAGCAATATCTCTAACTCAACACTTCACTAAATCCTGATGCTGAATATGACACATACACAGTTCCACTCCTTTCACAAATTGCAAAACTTCTTGAAATGATAACATACAAAGATTAGAATTCAATTTTCTATCCACAAACTAGTGAGGCTTCCWGTGTGCATAAGACRTAACCCTCTAGTCTGCAAGTTTCAGAGTTTTGTAATCAGCCAGTTTCATATTTCCTCCTGCTTAAGTCTACAACTCTCTGTATTAAGACTGAAAAATAAATGAGTGATATCTTCAAGTCCATAGATGCTGTATACTCTAAAATATTTTTCCTGATTTGAGGAAGACAGTTCTTTCACATTGAGAAAATGTCCTAATTATGGATTCTATTCTTATCATTGGCTCTTTAGTAAAAGACCCTGACAGTTCAGGTATAAAAGAAGTTAACAAGTAATTTTTGTAAAAAAACCAAAAACCCATTCTGCATAATTTTAACACAATAAATTACTTCGGGTAAACAATAACCAAAATTTCTACTTCTCCAATCCACTGTACCTGTCTTAATTTGCCACAAGTGGAAAAACATACATTTGTTTCTAGATGGAAACCAGCAATATATACATAAACACAGAGGACTACCAAGCAAAACCAAATACAGTAATTTACTCAAAACAATGTAATGAAACTAAGCTATATGACAATCATTACTGATCTCAATATATTCTGAAGCCATGTGTATCAGTCTCTACAACAGATAAGAATAACAATATGCCCAAACAATTTTTATATGTCCTCAAAAATAAACATACAACTTTACTCCAAATTCATTCAACGAAGTTACTACTAAGTAAATTTAAATTCCATCTGAATACAACCATAAGGTGCAGCACTGGTTATTTTCTGAACTGTACATAKCAGGTCTAACAGAAACATAAATCTGTATGCCTGTGCTGATAAGACCACAAGTATATATTGCTTAAAAAACAAACATATGGCCATAATCTTAATTAGAAAAGCTAAAGGARTCATTATTTTAATTAACTAATTTCTGATCACTAAGCTACTCTAAATGATAAAATAAAAAAATCAGTTGACATACCTAACCTTTGCATTTCTACACTTAYTCCTCCATACACCAGCCAAGAAGCAATTATTAGTTCATTTCTATGAGAAAAATTCAGAAGAGTACATTTTTAATATGCTGTCTTTTCATAGCTGAAACAGCAGAAACAGCTAGAGGGTCCAAATCCTTCAAAGTACAAATATTCTCTTCCAGGGTTAAAGGAGATGTCAGAGTGGAAAATAATTAAGGCTGGCCAAATACATGCTATGACATTTATATAAAATTTTATGTTTACTAATAGAAGCAAAAAGGGGGCTAGGAAAACTGTAAGAAAACAAGGTGTTCCCTTTCAAAATGGCAAAAAAAAATTATTTGCAGAAATTTTCAGCTTGGAATTTAAAACAATTACATTAAGGGGAAAAAACCTAAAACTGTTCTGTTTGCTTACGCCTTTTGGCTGTCCTGTAAAAACAAAATATTAAAATTAGGCCATGAGCTCTTCTCAATGAAATTGCAAATTATGATACAAAGTTAAAAGAGTTTAAYAATGATCAAACAGGATTTATAGCAGAAAATAAAATAATTTRAATTATTATAGCACCATATATGTCTGCTACTGCATTCTGGAAACACATGTGAAAATTACTACAACTCTCTGATCAAAGGAAAATAATAACCCATGTTACACACCATGAATTTGTACAAAATATGTAAAGAGCATTCGGTCAGAACCCCCTTCTCACTTTAACTTTTACAATAATAGGTAGTGGCAAGCATGTCCTATCCTTCAGGAACAAAGGGAACAAATCCCCCCATGTGACTTTTGCATCTGGTCCAACACGGTCTATCCATATTAAGGCTCTGACTGCCTGAAACCTGAAAGCAACGCTAAGGATTTCCACTTGTATACAGCATGCTTTTCTAGCGGTTTCCGCTTGTATATTGCATGCTTTTCTAGCGGTTTACCGGCACCATCACCTTGCCAAGCGCTTCCCAGGAAGGGAAGAAGGGAAGGGCTCCAGCCTTCGCGGCATCCCTGGCTGCCGGCGGCGGGATCAGCACCCGGCAGGGGAACAGCGCCGGGGGCTCCCGCAGGCTCGGGCCAGCGGTTAAACACCGCTAGCGGTAATAAATAACTTTCGGGTTAACTCCAGGCCTCCTCTGCCATGAATGTCCCCTCTTTCACTCCGAACATCTTCCTACTCCGAACCGAGCTCACAACGTTGCTTTCCATGAACAGACATGTCTTCCCAGGCTCGCGGTGAAACCTACTGAGCTTGACACCTAAAAATTTCGCCAAAATCTCTCGCCCCTTCCTCGCACAGAAAGGGCATTGACGCCCGTACGCACTGGAAGCCCTCGGGGCTCCGCTGCTGGGCGCGCCGCGCGTCCCCCGAAGCGCCGAGCTCCGCGGGGCACCGGGATCCCCGCCAAGGCCCGGCAAAGGAACCCCCCAGTCTGTCACACGCGTACCGGCTCCGGCAGCCCTTCTGTGCAACCACCGCAGGTCATGTGCCACGGGTTTATTAAAGGATCATCCGTGCGCTATGAGCAGCAGCATCATAAATGCCCTCCTCCCCCTCCCAACAGAGAGCACACAGGCACAAGCATCCCCACCCACCCCCTCCCAATTCCCAAAGTAAAGGCCAGGGAGGGGGAAGGGAAGGAGCCATCCCAAAGGAGCTGCCGTGCGGAGCGTGCCGCGCTCGGGCATTCCCGCGGCCGGGAGCTGCGGCCGCCTCCCGCCCAGGGAAGGCAGGCCCGGCACCTGCCGGCCCGCAGCCTGCGCCTGCCGCGGGCTCCCTTCTCCGGCGCCTTCGCGCTCACGGCTCCGCCGCGTTCGGAGGAAGCCCCGCCACGTCCCGACCCCCCCATCCCCTCCGGCATTCGCCCACCCGCGCGCTCCGTCCCCTTCGCGCGGGTTATCCCCGGGTCAGTCCCCGCGGCTGCGGCGCCCGCCCGCCTGCGGCAGCGCTGCCCCGGCGCCGGCCGGCTCCGCGCTCACGCTGTCCGCCGGCGGCCGGAGCGCCGCCCCCACGCCCCGACCCCGGCTCCGGGCCTCGGATACCGCACGCACGGCGGAGGGGCGCTCCCTGCGCAGCGGCGGCGGCGCCGCCGCGGGAGAGACAGCCGGCCGGCGGGGCACCCCGCGGGGCGGCCTGAAACGCGCACCGACCCGCGGCCACCCTCCGCGTGTCCCCGGCGCGGTGCCCGGCGCGGCCCGGTACCTGTGAGGACGCCGACGCGGATCTGGTGGTCGTGGTTCGTCAGGATCATCCCCTCCGACGCCATGTTCGCGGCGCAGCA
>NW_026623783.1:108128-129431 GCF_030028575.1 Malurus melanocephalus | reverse complement strand
GGGGCTACGGCGCGGGGGGGTGCGAGACTAGCGCGCTGCGCGCGGCGCAGGCAGCACCAATCCAGCGCCGAGAATCCGAGCCGAGCCCCGGCATCCCCGATTAACAGGGACCGGCAATGCAATGCCTCGGTTAGCGTGGAATCACACAATCACGGAATCAATACGGCTGGAAAAGACCTCTGCCATCGTCGGGTTCAACTATGACCAAACATCACCTTGGCAACCAGACCATGGCACCAAGTGCCACATCCAATCTTCTCTTAAACATCTCCAGGGACGGGGACTCCACCACCTCCCATGGCAGCTCATTCCAATGTCTAATCTCCGTTTCGAAAAACTTGTTCCCGACATCCAACCTAAACTTCCCCTGGCGTAGCTTGAGGCTGTGTCCTCCTGTCCTGTCGCTGGGGGAAGTGGCCGAGCCCCAGCTGGCTGCAGCCTCCTTTGACGTAGGTGCAGAGAGTGATAAAGTCACCCTTGTTTTCTCCAGGCTAGAAATAGACACAATAATTTCCCACCAACTTGTGAGTTCTTGGGGCTCTGTAAAGAGTTTTTCCTACCTTCCCAGGCCTCTTCCCCTCTCTCATCYGCGAGCCCTTGCCTTTTCCTCTGAGACTAAAGCTGTTATGCAGACAAAGCAACAGTTGTTTTGATGAAGTAACTTTTAGTCATCTTTTTTTGTCTTACTTATGTGATCTTGGAAACTCTCAGGAAGCAAATATTCAAACTCGTTTTGCATGAATGCGTAAGGAAACGTCTTCCACATTTACTAGCACTGTCATCAACTGCAAATGATAACCCATTGTCAAAATTCAAGCCCCCTGACTTCAGCAGATCTTATATTTTTGGATATTCTTCTTACATTTTCAGTGCTATCTTGATAATAGCAGACTTCCTATTAATCTCCTTTTGACTGTGTACTAACAAGCAATTATTGAAAGCATTTGTAATTTGCATAGACATAAACGAACCACTCCAGGAGTTTTCTCCTTAGCATACCACTTTCTTAGATGGACGACTAGCACAAAAAAAAAAAAAAAAAAAAAAAAAAAAGAAACGAAGGAATATCCTGTGTCTTAGGGAAAGTCGCACTAGTAGCACTTTGATGGGGTGTGCACCAGCACACGATACCGGTATTTCTGTATTGGCACAGCAGCTGCAGTGTGTGCAGCCATAGAGACTGAGAATCCAGGCTCCAGGGATCTCTGGTTATGCAATGGTATAATACAACATATGTGGGTGGGTGTAAGCCTGAACCCAAAACAGCATGGTTACTGAAGATATACTGCATCGCTGGTGCTCATACTGCTGTTCCCTCACGGGTTCAGTCACTATGTGTTGAATATTCTGCTGTAGACAAGGCAAAAAGATTTTTTTTTTTTTTCGCAAACGTATCTGAAATTATCTGAAGTGCGAGCAAATAGCTTGACATTTTGTAGCTTCCTGCAGAGGATTCTCACACCTTACACTAAAAACAGTATTGTTTATTCAGAGCATCTCAGCGTCCCTGTGCAGCCTGTTGATTTGTTGCTCTTGTAGATGGTAAGAAGGAGGGGCAAAATTCAGATTCCACTGGCCTCATTAGGCTTATTACTTTCTGGCTTGTAAGTGCCTACTAGAGGGATTTGTATGAGACTTTTTTTTGTATAGAAATGTAGTAGATTATTGTCTTAAAGTAACAAAAGAAGTTTACAAATTTTTTAAAGACTAAGAAGCTGAAATTGATAATATGGGCTTTGTTGCTGTGATGTGAAAAGCCTTGTAAACCAGATGGTTATAATGATAGGTCCATGCTAGCTCAAGAGAAGATTGCAAATGGGATGATGTCCTGGAGTCAAATTTGTGATAGASTAAGAAAACAAGTGTGTGTGATACAGGAACCTTTTACTGCAGGGATATATKCTGGGTAATTCACTGGCAATCCACACTGTCGTTCATGTTGACCTTCCAGAGAAAAACAGATTTCCTTCATCAAAGTCAATATAAAGCTGATGGTCACATTTTGTCCTGGTATGTCAGAGTTGAAATATAACTCAATTTAGTAACCTCTCGGCAAATTTTTTACATTACTTTGACTGCCAGCTGTTAATTATCAATATCTCTCCATTAACTAAAGTACAGCCCTGTCATTAAGCTGGCTCTGCCAGCCATGTTTTTTCCATGAAATCTACTGGGCAACATAGTGGCTTTCTCGATTCATCATGAGCACTACAAAATGACATCTTTAACTCATTTGGGGGAAACAGTTTGACACAGGAAGTACTTCGTAGTTACCTGTAGAAATCTCAATTTAAAAAAAAAAAGAGCCTTCAATGTGATTACAAGAAGATACCAGTTTGTTCTCTTCATTAGAGTGTGGGAAAGGATGATTTAACCTCTCATTGAGAGTTATCAGAGACACTTCATATTTAGAATAGGTGTTCATATAATTTCTATAGTTTTGCTGCCATAGTTGTGATTCTTTTTYCAGTGACAACTGTAATTTCTTTGTTTTGTTTTCAACTGGTTGGCTGTTTGAATCAGCAGTGAAACATGGCTCTTCATCTGTGTGCCATTGGTGCAGATCCTGCTGAAGTAATGAAATAGCAAGTTTAATGGATCATTATTCAAATTTGAAACATTTTCTTTTGTGCCACTGGTGCAAATCCAAGTAAGGTCAAGAGACTAGYTTGCTCAATTGTTAAGTAATAGGAAACAGAGTTGTACCTCCAGCTTATTCATGTGAGTCTGTAAAGGGTCAGGAAACTAAGACTTTAAAATACAATAATTTTCCAATTCAGCCACTGTTTTAAAGTCAGTCTGTTGTAGGTTATTACTTTCTGATATGTTTAAATATTCTGTGTTGATTTATAAATTTTGGAAAAGATTAGTATAAATGTTTTCTGATGTAGCACATTATTAATCACTCCAAAAGAAGGTGCAAGAGGTAGTTTCTCCAAACAAKGCCTTCCCTTGGGCAGGCATCATGGGAAAATACAGAACATGCACCATATTTTAGCTATGTAAGGTTAGAAAACCATCTAAATGGCCTTGTGGGCTATTCTGTAGTCCATCCTTGCCACCCCAACATTGCCAGAGACCTCCTGAGGATCCTCTCTGGGTTTACACTTCCAGTCATGGGTAGGAACCCAACTTCAGTGATTGTCCTAACTATTAGTGGGAGGGATAATGTGTTTTACTTGGAGTAAAACTTCATTACTTCTTGCACTGCACCAATATTTGCAGGGTCAAATTTGTCTAATAAGCAAATAACCTATGTCTGTGAGATTACAAGATGAGAGAAACTGTTAACTCTTCSACTTGGTAACAAACTACATCGCAATTTAACTGATTCTTGTCTGCAATAYGGCCCTTTGCAGCAATGACAGGCATGTGGAAAACTGATGGAAAGGTGGCTTTGACAGACAGACATCCATGACACAGCCTCTTTCCCTCCCTGCCTCCTCCCACTCAGCTGCCTACTGTGGTGCAACTTTTGAAATGGCACCATATGCTCTAGGATACAACCTCACATATATTCTTAGAARCAACAACATCTGGAAGAGTGAAATTTACTGAGCTTGTACGGAATGACTCTGATGGCTTGGAAGTGACAACCATTTGAGTCGCCTCCAATTCAAACCCACTGGAGCCTTTTTTTCTTTTACTCAAATACCTGATCAGACCAGAAAAGCAAAGCTTTTCCTTTCCCATAGTCCTTCCTATGATAAATGTTACAGCAAAACCATATATTCTCATTATTTAATGCACAAAGTAGGTCTGTCTTAGCTTGTCTTTATCTGAGAATTCAGATGTTACTGTTTTGCTGCTCAGTTGAAGAAATGTTTCTGTTTCCATGAGTCTTTGGAAAAGAATGTATCATAGATCTTTGTCTAGGACATGTTGGGCCACTGTGGTTTTTTGCATTGTACAGGCATACAAATTTTTCTACAGAGTTTCCGACAATTCGAGAAGTCCTGTGCAGGGAATTTCCAGATTGAAGTATATCTTCAGCTTGGTAACAAGGGGTTGAATCCATCACTAAGGATCAGTGGAGGTCCTGCAGATCCTGTGATAAGGATTATCTTTTGATTAGCATCCCTGGTTTTTTGTCCATCATTCATTGAGCTGATGCTACTACTTTCTCGGTCTCACCTTGAAAAAAAAATGCACCAAATATTTTGCTGTAGTCATTCTAATCTGACAAAGTAGGCTTTTCTTRAACAGCAGTACACTAAAAAAAGGATTTCCTTTCTTTTGGAATGATTTGGAAATGGGGCCAGCCAAAGGCAATCTTGRTGCTCCCAGGTGCCAATTCTTCTGGGTCACTGCAGCCCTTACTGCAGTGCACAACCAAAGTCTGAGAGCAGAACGAAACTCTTTGAGATAGATTTGCAATATGTGACATCTGACTACAAATGCAGTGCCATTGATTCACTATACTAGTATGGGTGCCTGACAAAAATAAATGAATCTTAGCGTGACTCCACGAGTGGTGTTGACACATTCAATTGTCTGTGCTTCGTTTGCTGCAAAACAGTAGCTATTTTAGAAAAGCAGTTGATGAGTTTAGCATACACAAAGAGTAGACAGATTTAAAAGACATCTTACTGGAACATTCTATTTTTGAGATTTCACTTTGACAAAACTGCCTCATTAAGGACTTGGATATGAAAAGCAGGAAAATGCTTTTGGATCTCATGTAAACTAAATTCAGAATTCTGATGAGCTGAATCAGTTCTTTCCATACATTATTTTCCTTTATCTCTATTTCTTCTTGTTTCCGTGTAAGAGATGACATAAAACCTTAAGTTATCTTGATTTTGATTAATAAGCAAGACAACTCCAAACTGTATGAAATAAGGGAGAAAGGGGAAGAGAATGTAAGTATTTTGAACCCAAATTAAATTATAATATTTTGGAATGAACTAACCGCATATGATCATCACGTGTTGTGGCCAAAATTGAAAAAATGGCAGCTTGCTTCTGCAGGAAACCTTGCTGTGTTGTTTACTTTGGCKTACTAGAAGTGTTGAAACTACTTGAATAGATCCTCTAAGGAAGAAAAGGATACTGTATGGCAAAGGGAAGCTGCAGCCTTCTGCTGGCTTGACTGAAGGCAAATTCACCAGTACACATTGCGAAGATTGGGTTTCAGCTCTGAGCAATGTGACAATGGCTTTCAGAGGCTTTGTCCACCTTCAGACATATGCAACTATATCAACAAATAAAATTCAGGCAAAAGGCAAGTGGCCATGACCTCTCAAGTCTTGTCAATCCTGATTTAGGACATCTRTGTCCTGTTTATAATATAAAGTGGTTGGCTTGTTGTTAAATTGCATACAACGGGACACATGAGACTCCTTGTACCCCCAACTTCCTTTGTTCTTTGATAAATGAGTCTTGGAAAGGACACCCATTATTCATGTGTTAACCACATGATTGCTGTTCCAAGCTCATGGGCATTGTGCTCACTGGGTCTCTCTGCACCTTTGTGCGTTTGTTTTTTAGAGGAGTTCTTGACCCAGCTGTGGCTCAAACCTTTCCCTTCTTTGAAGCCTGTACCAAAGTACTGTTGATTTGATTAAGAGGTTGAGTGCATCCATCACACACACAAAAAATATTTTTTTGCTTGAGAATCATAGACTKTGTCTATAAAATTAGTCATTTGCACAATCTGTGGTGCCTAGTCAGCGATGGTATGAAAAGATTTGATGCCTGTTCCTTTTCTGACTTTGGTTGGTTTCCTATTCTTCAAGAACAAAATCAATGCCTTAGTTGCTGTTTCTGCTTGTACATCTTTGCATTGYAGACCAGCAAAGAGGGTTGCCACCTGTATGACTACAAAACTACCAAGTGACACAAATAACATGAAACATTTGCAAGCCATTCCATGTAATCAAATGTAAAAAGATTTTAATATGCACCATATGTGTATTAGGGTTTTGTATGTTTTTGGTTCAGACAGGGCTAAAACTTGTTGGATACACTTTGTAGTAGGTCACTTAGTTTTGCTCCAGAACTCTTCCTTACCTCAGCTTCATCTCTTAAACGTCCAATACAGTCAGACTGCTGGTATCAATAATCTAACTCTTCCACAGTTAATTAAAGTTCGAGTAGAAAAACACATAGAAAAATAAGCTTTCCAGTAACAAACCTTTCTTTTTGTCTTTGCATTTCCATGACAGTTCTTAGTCCTGTATATGCTTATCTTCCATCTATCCTTCTGCACTGCTTATTTGAAATGCTGTAACAGCCATTGCTTCTGTATCCAGGTATATCACCATCAGTGTATTTATCCTGATGGAAGATTAGCCAATATTACTCTGGTTTTACAGAGAGGAGGGTAACRGTTCTGCTGGGTGCATCACAAGCAGCTGATGGATGCTGTGCTATTATGGTTTCCTGATTAAGGATCTGTCAGTCTCCTTGGCTCCTGCTGAAGCAGCATATGGACACACATTTGGGTTTCACCTCAATAGAAAGACAGGCCATTCAGCTGGGACCAGAAAGTTCAAAAGGGTTTCAGCTCTGCAGTCAAATAGTGGCTGAAATCTGGATTTAAGTCTCCAGCTTCAAGTGTGCCAGGGAGCAAGCTGTCAGCTGTTGCGGATGTGTAAGGCTTCCAGGTCCTTCTTGTTTACAGAGTTTGTACCTTGAGTAAGTTAATTATTAACCTTAGGTCAAAARGCGAATACCCAAGCATGACTGACTATTCAAGGTATTAAAGAATTCATCTGGGTAAAGGGAGACTTGAGTTCTAATCACAATTTTAATCAACATTTAGTCTAAAACTGGAACAGAGAATAGACGTGGTGTTTCTGTTTCCAGATCCTTGCTTTTAAGAGAACCATATTAATAACCTAAATAACTTTTTTCTCTCTCCCCAACTTAACTGAAATCCTTCTTGTTCATTTTGAAAATGTTAGTATTTTGGGTCCCAGTATTGCTGTATCTAAGAGAGGGGATTTATAGCTGCGAATGCTTCACTGCTTCATCCTCTGCCACTCTTCTTGCCCCCTACACCCTCTCTCCACACGTGATCCTCACTCCTCTCTGGCACTGCATCAGACTATCAGCCAATGCATTTCACTCCTGTGGCAGAAATCTGTGCAGGATTTAATATGGTCTGGCAGAAAACTCACTCACAGATGGGTCTGAGGAGTGCCAGAGACAGCACAGCAATTAGTGTGAATGGGAGGCAGGGACCAGTCGAAACTTGGAAAGGGGAAAGGATCTTCCTCTTTGGTTTCTTTTATTGGTTTGCAACACTTCATGGATTAGTATCCCGAAACAGACCAMTTATGGGGAAAAGTTGGGATTTCTGACTGCACTAAAAGTTTGCATGGTAAACTCTTGTTCCATTTAGCCAGTTTTATCAGAAAATMTGGTATTTTACCACTTCATACTAAACTTGTCTCATATTTAATTKCAATATTTTAAATTTTTTGTCTGTTTTCTGTGGCCGTAACTGCCTATCAAATTTGACACAGAAGCATCACTTGAAATTATATTTTACAATATATAAYTTAGTCATCTAGACACAGAAGTTACAAGAAGCTACTCAGTTAACAATGTGCATATTTATTGCATAATTCTGTTGTAGCAGTTTTTGCTTGTGTATTTTAAAATGTTTGGAAATTAACTGAGATCTGTTATCCATCTTTTAGATATCAAGAAACTTCGTCAAAACAATGTATGTCCAGGAATCTACCATCCCAATACAGTACCTGTTCAGGCAAGCTGACTCTTAAAACCTTTTAGAGAAGGCAATACATTGGTACCAGGGGGACCTTTCTGAATGTCATATTTTCAAACTAAATCCAAAATACAGCACTGTACCAGCTACTAATAAGAAAATGAAAACTATTATTAGCATTAGTATTAGTATTAGTATTAGTATTAGTATTAGTATTAGTATTAGTATTAGTATTGTCATCATCATCAACATTACCGTCATTGTCATCATTATTTCTATCTCCAGCTTAAACCAGGACAATATTTTACTACATTATCTCTCTGAAATCAAAGAAACTGCAAGGTCATTGTCAATTTCCATTTTGGCTAAAAAGAATTTATTTTCAGRCTTACATACTGCCAAAATAAAGCATTTTTTTAGTTCTTGACAGCAGAAAGCTTAACCTGTCTTTCAAGTTTGGTCCTGCAGTTTCAAAATGGTCACTCTATAGCAGTGCAGTTTGTTTCTGCCAGGTAGCTTCCTCTCTGATAACTGTATTAGCATCCCAACACCCATCAATCTAGCAGATTAGTTTCCWAGAGTAAGACATATTAATTTTATTTCAATCTTGCATACGGACCTTCTTATTCCCTGAAAGAGTTCTGCAGGGGCTCTGCTCAATAGTTTTGGCACTATTTCTAAACTGTTGCAGAGTTTGATTTGTCATCACAAGCCCCCCTTAGATTCAGAYAGCCCCCCTCCCTCCCTGTTCAGACAGCCTGATATTTTTGATGTTCATGGCATACAACACAAGATCTTGAAGGTCCTAAATTTGGATTGCACAGACAAATCTGTCACACTGTTGGACAGCTACTTAGAAAGCCCTTTTTTGTCTAGCTGTCCTTTCAAAATTTGTCATGGCTGGCAAATAAATTTGTTGTGGGAGCATGTTATCCTTATTCAGGTATTTTCTCCCATATACTATCAGAAAAATAGCATTGCTTATTCATTTRAAAATTCCATTAAATACAAAATGCTGCATTGAGGGCTCATCTTTATTTAGAATAGTATCTCTGTGTATATGCAGACATGTCAAAAAGCATGGATATATATGTGCATGTGTGTATTCCAAGACTAATTTTCTTTTTTGTTATTGATTGTTGTACAAATAGTGAACCTGAGAAGGTGGGAACTGTGGTCAAAATGCCAGTAACTGTTACCCATTTGATCATCCTAAAATATAAATGACTGTGAAAGTCTGAGCATCCAACTATCAAATGTCTAGATGCATTTTTGGCCTTGAGGTTCCAAGTATCTGCAGATGTATTTAGAAACTGTGAACTGCTCAAGATCACATAATATTGCAGCAGGAAGGAGCATAAACATTTTTATCTTCTGATGTCCATGACTTGCTTYAGCCATTTAGACAGTACAGTCTGTTTTATTGAACCAGATATTAACAAGCTAATTCAGTACAGAATTTTCCAGTTCTTTATATGATATGTATTCATTTCACTTTGTACATTAGTTGAATATTGGAAACCAACAGGAAAAATTTCTGCTGATTCATTGGAATTTTTCCTTTCCACCTGTTCTTTCCACCAGTAAGTAAAGACAGTCGACCTACAGCTTCAGATTCAGTATTTAAATRTAGCCAAGTAGTTAATATTTGTTTTACTTAGGATCTCATCTCACTATTTGAAAATAGACTTTTCTTAACTGTGACCTGATTGCAATTCTTTCTTGAACTTRCTTTTGGAATAGATTGTTTACCATTCATTTTCTGTGTATTTCAGCAGAATATCTTCATATCTCTGGAACTCCTTTTCWGTCTTCAGTGATCAGGCTGCAGAATAAACTGTTAAAACTTCTAAGTATAGAAAAATATCTGTTTAGTAGGTGAGACCTCTCAAGGATTTTCATCTTTATTTTGTAGAAATAAAMTGGATTTTTTTACTTTTACTGTTACAGTGCTATGAATAAGGAAAGTAGCCTTTCAAGTAGAAAARATCCCCTGATATTTTCTCACTGTATGAATAGTTATACAAATAAGATACCTTTAGAGATGGCCACATAAGAGATCTTCTAAAATATGCTCTGTACATTGACACAAAGTGTAATTAATGTTAGAATTCAAGTACGGTTTTATAAGTTGTTGTTTTATCTGACACGGCATGTTCTGGTGAGGGCAAATACTGTAAGCAATGCTGAGTTTTTAGATATCATTGAGTTCTGGAATTACACATAGGTTTTCAGCATCGATTCATATCAGTTCATCAATTGGTATTAAATTCATACAAAGCTGTTCTTGACTGGGGAATGGATTTTTGTAATGACAGAYTGAAATTTGCAGCAGTTTGAGGTACTTTTGTGCCCTTCATTGCATAGATCTTTTAGAGTATCCTTAAGTCTTGATAGATATTGTTGCACAGTGCAGGGTAGGATATATTGCCTTAAGGTGATATGGCAGCCAGGCTGCCTGATTACAGCAATTAACTCACATATAGTCTAGATTATGGAAAATAACATTTTCTTTTTCATGTCTGATAAATTTCACTGGTATCCAATGAACCATATGGTTAAACTGYATGTTACTGTTTCTTTTACYTCTCATAGCTGTGTTTCCTCATCCCCTCTTTTGCACTGGCTCTAGGAATTACATGTACCACAGGGAACATCAAAGTCACCAAACTGCATCAATGGAGTAATCATATTTTTCTTTTAGTACTTCAATRTTCTATTGTATCAGTGAGCTGGTATAATTAATAATGGCAGTAATCAGAAAAGGATAGAAAGAAAGAAGAAAAAGGTATTGGAGGGRAAGAACATGCTTGTCCCCTTCATTGGCAACATAATGTGAAACTTCACCTCTAAGAAACCTTATGACAGTGGTTATTTTTAAATGTAGAACTGGGAGAGAATTATTGCTGTAATATGAAACTGCACTCTCAGTGTGTCCTCTCTAACACAGAGCTCCTATGACCCTTCTTGGTTTAATCTCTTTCTCTTCTAATTGCCCACTTTTCTTTTGTTGGCAGAGTTCTAATTTACTTCTGGGATGACTTGCAAGCTGTAGCTCTCTTTTCACTCCACAGACCCTATAAATGGAGGATTTTTGCAAGTGCTTGGCCTCTTTACTCTCCCTTAATTCAAATTCTAAAATGAGATTCTTTACACCTTTGAGCAGAACAGTCACCATCTGCCTTCCTAAATCAGTAAGGCTCACTTCAGTGAACTAGAAATCTGTACTCCACTCTTATGACTCTTGGAACCATAGAATGTTGAAAGGCATCGCTGGACATCATCTGGTCCTATTTTCCCTCTCAAAGCAAGATCCACTAGGAAAGGTTCTCAGGGATGTATCCAGTCAAATTTCAAATATCTCCAAGAATGGAGACTCCACAACCTTCCTGAGCAGCCTCTTCTAAGTGCTCAGCCCAGCCAGCCACAAAATAAAACTTAGTTTTCTTACGTTTAATCATCCTGTACTTCAATTTGTACCTYTTGTCCTTCCACTGGGTACTGCTGGGAAAAGTCTGGCTCCATCTTCCCAACTCCCCCATATGAGGGGTGTTCCAGCCCCTAAATGGTCTCATGACATTGTGCTGGACTCTTTCCAGCATGTCCATGTCTCTCTTGTGGGAGAGCCTGGAGGTGGACACAGCTCTCCGGGTGTACCTCACCAGTGCTAAGTAGAGGGAAAGGATGGTCTTGCTCAGCCACTGGCAAAGCTGTGCCTGGTGCAGCCCAGGATGCTGTTGTTGCCTCTCTTTGCTGTAAGGGCGTATTGCTGGCTGTGTTCATCTCATGGTGCCTCAACTCTCCCAGGTGTTTTTCTGCCAAGCTGTTTTCTAACCCCTCAGCTCCCACCCTGTCCCAGTGCCTGCAGTTAGCTGAAGGCCCCATGCAAGTCTCTAATTTAGAGATGAGGGAATATATTTAACAATTCAGGGTATTTTCCTTCTTGTTCTTCGGGTCGCTGAAATACAATTTCAAGCATGATGATGATACTCTGGAGGCAAACATACTTCTATAAATACTCACAAGTAAGAAAAGCAGACTAACAGCAGCAGTTAGCTGTTCTGTGTCTTAGTGTTTAGCCATTTCTGACAAAAAATATTCTCTAAATGTATTCAGGGATATATTATTCGTAAGTTCTAGAGGCTTTTTAGGCAAGGGTTTTTTTCTGCCTAATAAAGAATTCAATAGCACTTTGTATTTCTTTAGCTGGCAAATAGATATAAATATGCTTGGTTTCAAAGGGAAAACCTGTCTGATATGTATGTACTATATAGGATCAGGAACACTTTCATGAATAATCCCAACACAGCAATTCTTATAAATAATGCTGTTCAGTTTTAGAGAAGACAGTGGAGCAGTAGAGATGGCAACCATGGTTATTTAATCACAAATAGTGTGRTATTTTATTAGATTCCCTGCTCCTGGAAACCAAATCTCAGTTTGACTTCCAGCATTCCTGGCTGGAAAAGAAAATTAAGAAATTGACATGACATTTTGGAAATATAATCRAAAGGAAAAGAATAGCTCCATTTTTCCTTCAAGGTGTCTAAGCCAAACTCTTTCTCAGATTTTGATTTCATGGTATTTAAATGTTCAGGCRAGTACTGCTGGACTCAGATTGAAGGGTTACCTCTGCCCAGTTCTGTAGGACCATGCACAGCATTGCTCTGTGGCCAGATTGTCTGATGCTGAACAGCCCTACAGGAGCACTGTGACTGTTGTAATGTAAAATATATAACATATTTTGYATTAGGCATTGGCACAGCATTCTCAGAGAAAGGGACTTGTTGGGGATCACACAGTTATTTGAGGGGCATTGTCCCCAYGGTACCAACTGGCCTGAGTGTGTGGCAGAGTTACTGGTCTCAGGCTTGGCGTACATTAATGGTCGAGATTATGATTACAGCTCTAAGGGAAGGGAGATCTAAGACAGGCAGTAAGATTAGTACTCAGAAGAGGTTGCAGTATCATTTAAAGTAAGGCTAAAAGCAAAAGAAACTCATTGTTTTTTAAATCTGTATTTATCATTTTCACAAGATTGTTGGCAGATCTTTTATTCTTACATTTTCTAACTTCTTTTGCATTGCATATCCGTACATGGTAGTGCATGGCAGGTTTTTTTCAGTTATGAAACTCAAAAGTCASACTTCTGATGGATCTCAGGATCTCAAACAAAGGACCTAATGTGGGCCAACTGAGAGCTAAATCCATCTTGCTTCTCTCAAATGGGYAAAAGAAATTCTATGTCATCAATTAATTTTTTACTTTTAAATGCAAAGTCTCCAGAAGTCTGGTGAACATCACTTACAGAGGTCTCATTTACCTTTAAGTGGTAGGTACAACCTAAGGTGAAACAACTTAAGAAAAATGAGGCAGAATTTTTCAAAAATTTTTGGAATGTACAAACATTTTTGGAATGTACTTTGGCAGTCATCTCAAAAATGGGCAAGTGGTATAAATTTCATTTTWCTGTTGAGGGAACTAGGAAGGAAAAGTTCAAGCAACTTATCCAATGTCATAGAGATAAATAACCTTGGAAGTGGCTGAATACATTCAAAACTCTTCTGTCGTGTTTTCTTTCTTATAGACAGTTTCTACAGACAAGAGAGCAATTCCACATTTATTAAAGAAAATGTGTTATAAAATATGTCCTACAGTCTTAAAAGAGGAAGAAGCTTCCCAAATCAGAGCTTGGATCGAGTGGATTTGGGTAATACAGGCAAGTTAAATATTGATTATATGTCCACAACAGTGTAGTATGCCCTTTCCCCCCAATGTCATAACACAGGTTCATTGTTTCTGACAAATTTTGCTCATCTTGAGAGCAAAGGACAATGGTGGAATGTCAGTATCTTTCYCTCATCCATTCACACAGCACTGTAGAGGAAAACAAAGCTAGTTACAAGCACTTCAGTATTTTTACGAGAGGTTTTCTTTTTTAGGTATTCTAGTTCTTATCAGACTTACTCCCTTTCAGATTTTTCTGGAAAATTATGCCCACTGGTTAATAATTCAGATTTTTAAACTCCAAGCTAGTTAGACTAATTACATTTTTCATTTGTTTCCAGAAGACTGTGGATTATGGAGAACTAGAAGTGGGAAAATAGGCTATATGCTCGGCATATCCCAAAGGAGGGGATAGGGAACTGTGGAAAGGAAAAAGGAGTTATGATACAATTGCTCTGTGGTAATGGACCCTGTGATCTGCTTGAAGGTAAAAAGGAAAGAGCCAGGAGAAGAGTACAGGATYAAGAATGAGAGAGAAGTCATGAGGACAGTATGGAGATATTACAGTGAAACAATCAAAAGACTGAGTAAGAGAAAAAGCTACATTACAACTGAAAATGGATGTGGAGAGAGAGGTGAAGGGATGGCAAAGAAGTGAAAGTGGAGAATTCTGCTKTTGCCTTCTGGCCAGAAAGTAATGTGAAAGGGAAGCAGACAAAGGAAGATTGTTAACATCTACAAAATATCTGAAAGTGTAAAAGAGGCTACAGTGGTTGAAGACATGGGAATCTTACCATAATAGTAATTTTGACTTTGGCCCTGAGAGAAGTAGATAATATATAAAGCTTCTGTGAGTGGAAGCACATTATTCCCTATTGATAGCATAGAAGATCTGCTTCTATAGTTACTGCAGCAATTTATGAGAAGCAGTTTTTTAAGTTATCCCTTCTCTTTGTTATGCTCTACTGCTTTTTCACATTTACCATTTTACAGATGCAGGCATCCATTTGACACAGTAAAGGAAAAAAGACATACACGAGGATTTATTCCTCACTGATTCCTTCAAGAATTTTGATGGATTTTTCTTTCTTAAGAAAAACCCTTGTTAGAGCATTTTAGATGGAAGTGTAGGGATTCTTTTTAGTGGTGATTAAACCATGCCTGTCAGCTATGAAAAGCTTCTTTAACTGATGTAGCATGGGTCATTTTTCCTGTAATTTAAGGACAGAAACAGATTGTACTATCCATTTAGTGCTTTTTTCTTCTTTAGAGGAGAAATTTGTAAGAAGTATCTGGTGTGGAGGACTGTTTGCTMTACAAAGAAGCAAAGTCAGAGGGTGTTTTGCACTGCAAACTAATTTTTTTCTAAGACATGGAATCAAAATCATGATAAGGTGAGGTATGTATACATCATGAACTGAGATCCTGGATAAGGAACAAATAATTAGAAAACACGAATGATATTTATGAAAGAAATATTCTTTAACAACTAGCAGTGTTCAAAATGGAGATTATCGGAAGAGCCTTGTTCCCACACAAAGCATGAGCTTTGACCTTGAATGATGTGCCTGTTTCACAGTTCAGGGTTCAATAGTCAGGAACTGCTSACTCTGAGGGCCCCTGAGCAGCGCATTGCCCGAGCAGCTCACACAGCCCGAGCGGCCATTGCAGAGATGAGCTTCCTGCTCCCTCTAGTGCAGCAAGGGTGCATTCAGGCATTGTCCGCCGCAGCTTCTAAAATAGGTTCAGCGATAGAAAAGAAGTTAAGGAGTAAAAAATTTTGTGATACGAATGGAATCAGCTTGTGTGTTGATTTACAGAGAAGTCAGGAATAMTGCGAAAAGAACAGTAATTTTGTCAAATGATTTGATTGATGTGGTCTTTAAAGGTGCACATTYGCCTGAAAGGTGAGGTATCCTGGCTAAAATCAGCTATGAATAGTAATGAGGGGCCGGAATTTGTGTTTCTAAGGTTTCATTGGTTGGGAATTACAAGTCAGATGCAGATAACTCAATTCTCCTTACAGAAAGGAGACAAGAGACCAGAGATGCAGCAGCTGAGCTGGGGAGCTGTCTGCAAGTAACCAATATGGATTTGGTTTTCTAGGAAAGGCAAAAGGTGCTATATGCCCAGAGTTACCTCCTGACTCTCCTCTGGCCATACTGACATTGCTTTCATCAGTGGAGCTAGAGGACTTCTATCCGAAGATGAGTAAATCTGCTCTTCTAGTTGTTTCTGGACAGTGCAAGGTCAGGATGGTAAATTTAAAGAGTTTCTAGAAGGTGATGCAAGTGCTTGCTAGTAGCTCTAGGTACCCACCCCATTCAGCCTTTTGAAGACTCTGATTGTACTCTGCTGGTGCTACTATCAGTGCCTTCCCTTTACGTAACACCTGCAATCCTAAAAAAGCCCAAAATTGGTGGTATGACAGAGTGGGCTGCAGAACAGCCAAGAGATCTCTAGAAAAAAAATTTCCTTTCTTTATGTTCTGGCCATCCAGTTTATATGGACAAAAATTCGTATGGAAGAGGTATGACAGAAAGCATTGATACCCTTGAACTGCCAAAGATATTTTACGTTTCAAATTGAATCAGTTTAATGTTATTGCATTCTTTCCCTTCATCAGATTATTTCTTGTGTGCCTCTTCGTAATTATAGATCAAATTTTTTTCTACTCCCAATCAAACTTCTGACATCTCCTTGGCATCTGGTGGCTGTCTGTTGTGGATACAGCAAGGACAGACAGATCTTATTTTGCCATTTGCTGTGACCTTAAGGGTGATTACATTTGCTTTCCCTTCTATTTTTACATTATCCCTTATCAGAGTGCTTCTATAATTTATGAATTTAATCCCTTCTTAGAGATTTATTTCTGAGTACTTAGTATCATGTAAGACATTTCAAACATATATTCTGTTAAATAAACGATCTCCAACACAGATCACACATCAAGCACTGGCAACACAGATCACGTAATTGTTACAAGATGCTTTGCTTGATTGTTCTCTCCCCAGCAACTGTCAGTAAAAAGGACCCCTTTACCCCATTCTMCCTTGTATTTTATTACCTGAGTCACCTGTTGTGTCACCTATAAGAATATGCTCTGCAGGGTGTGGGGATATGAGTCTCAGAGATCCCTGTGCATAGTACTTGACCGGGATTCAGTGCCATGAGGGAAACAAGGTGAGATGGACAATCTTRACTCATTATCAGTGACATGGCTTTTGGACAGAAAAAAACAAACAAAAATATTTTTTTAGTCATAATGCTGTGGTGATCATCATGGTCTAACTTCTGAAAAGAGAGAATATCTTTTATTAGATCAAGTGAGATCCCTGGGAAAAAAAAAAACAAAAAAAACCACATCGACTTTAGATCACATAATGTAATATTTAGAAAGCTGACTTTGGGAACAATTTCACAATTCCAGGAGATGAACATTAAAACAGTAAAACAAGCTAGAAAATTGAGAGCTTCAGTTTCCCAGCAATTTTCCTTTCCACCTGCTTAGGATGTCTCTAAGAATTCCTAATGTGTGCTTCAGATTTTCTCCAAGTGAGGGGCTGCTCACAGCAACAGCATATTTTCAAGTTCTTAATTTCAGTTCTTACTAAGTTCCATTTCAGATTGTGGATTCAGGCTTTGGAAAACAAATGCAAGTGACCTAGATGGCTGTACTAGCCAGGCATCTGATTCYTCTCTCCAGATCTTTGTTACTCAGGTAGGAATACATCAGCCATGCCAATGGCAAAGATGGTTCTCATCACTGTCAAGAATAGCTGGACCTGASCAAAACAGTTGCATGTGCAGACAAATTAAATCATTAGGTTTGGAAAAGATCTCTGAGACCATTGAGCCCAACCATAAACCTAACACTATCAAGTCCACAGCTAAACCAAGTCCCTAAGCATTATCTCTACACATTTTTTAAATACCTCCAGGGATGRTGACTCAGTCACTTCCCTAAGCAAACCGTTCCAATGATTTATAACTCTTTCCTTGAAGAAATATCCAATCTAAACTTCCCCTGGTATATCTTGAAACCATTTTCTCTCATCCTATCACTTGTTACTTGAGAGAAGGGACTGATGCTCCCCTGCCTGCAACTTCCTTCCAGGTAGTTGTAAGAGAGCTATAAGGTCTCCACTCTTCTTTTCTCCAGGCTAAACAACCCCACTCCCTCAGCCACTCCTCACAGACCTTGTGCTCCAGACCCTCTACCAACTTGGTGGCCTTTCTCCAGACACACTCCAACACCTCCATGGCTTTCTTGTAATGAATAGAAATATTGAAGCGAAGTGATTGTCCTGGTGTAAGTGGTCTGGTAGAAGGGGGATGAGGGCAACCTGCTGTCACAAATTTCTAGTTTTTGTCTAGATCTGTTTTATGATTTGGCTGAGCATGAAGCTGCATGAACACTGCATCCTGGTGATGAGAAGAACTGACAGGACAAATTGTTCCTTTTTAGCAAAAGTCAACTCTTGTCAGGCTGTAAAGCCTGTGCAGTCATGCCTGTGGAGCCCAGTGCAGAGTGTAAGTCACAAATGAGTCTGTTTGGTCTTTAAATGCCTCCACTGRGACAGCCATTAAAAGTGGACAATAAATGCTATTATTTTGTTCTTTTTTACATTGTCACTATTTTTTCCAGTATCTAGCTAGATGTTAACAAGTCATTGAGACTTCAAAACTTACCAGGTAGAAGTTATTTTGTTATTTAAAAATGCTTTTCTTCAACTAAACAAGGCCCAATATATATTCTGCTCTTCTTCTTTCCAAGTTTGTGCACCAGCTATGGTTGGCATAAAGTTGTTAATATTTGAATTCTTTACACAGTAGGTGTCATCTGGCTTATTCAGTGACTTATGAAGCATACACTGTTTAGATGGTTTGTTTTGAGCCTGTTCCACCCCAGTATAACACAGGCAGTAACTCTGGGCTGTTCTGGAGCTTCATTATACATTTTCTTCCTTGCCATTCTCATTACCTGACAAGGTCATCCCTGTTGTTTTTTGTTTTTTTTTTAAAAGTGAACAAACTTTAAAGTCACATACAAGGTCTGTACAGCGYCACTCATTTTCCTGTATCTGCATTGAAGACTGTGGCCAGATGTTTAAAATTAAAAGGATAGCATACATCTGCAATTTCCAGGTGTCCCCAGAAACCTCRGGTACTTGATATCTCAAAATCTGGGCCATGAGTTTTATATTTATGAGAYTCAAAATTCTCTCAAAGTTTTTAACAAAACTAAATTGTGTTTTGATGCCATCAGGATCCACTGTGATAAAGTGAGATCTGATAAAGCACTAGGAARATTTCTCTTTGTGTATAAATATTTATGTATGTAAATGGGCGTATGGTTAATTATAACTGACAAGAACAGACTGACACAAACTCAGATCCTCTGTCCCCATGGACAGATACAAGTTGCTTGTTGAAGTGTTGTGGCATCTCTCATGGGCTGTGTACTGAATCATTGATTAAATGCTGCAGCATGTGGATGGCTGAAATGCCAGTGACTCTTGAACAGGGTGGGAGGAAGGGATGTGCACTGAATAGGAATACAGAGAGATCATCTGATTTAAATTTCTTGATATTTCATAAATTGGTCAAGAACTGAAAGGTTTCCCTTTATATTTTGCTAAAGTTTGAACAGAAGCCTTTAGTGAAGACTGCACAGGCTTTGTAGCTCACACATGCACACAGAATAGAATCCCTCACGCAGGAAAAAGTTAAAAAAGGATTTAATAAGATAGGACAAGCTACACTTGACAGGCACAGGGCAGTTTGAAAACAGCTCTCGAATCTGACTTTTTCAGCACAGGCAAAGTCCCTGAATCTGCTTATATATTTGGAGAAGGTTTGCATATAGCTTGCACTTTTTAATGAGGCTTGCATATTTTTGGTTTCTGTTTTTTTTAATCCCTTTTGTCACTGTGTGTTTTGTTTGCAGGTAAGCTTATGTCTCCTCTGCCAAGTACATCAAAAGAACTCCATTGTACTTCTGCTTTTACCCTTTAATGGACTTATAATGCTTCTTGAAGGGAGAAGAACTTTTAGATTAAATTTACAGCACTACTCAAAATCAAAAGTGTCTATTTAATTAAATAATGTAAGTATTTAATAAAAAAAAATATGAGCAAATGGATAATCATGTGCAGCTGAAAATGCAGAATTCTTCTGCATGACATTTTTGGGAYATAGAGGACAGGTATTTCCTTCCAATACTTCTACTTGCTTTTCCAGCATGACATCATGCACTGCTTCAGCATACCTTGAAACAGTAATGTTTTTAAGTGTGCTGCAATTTTTTTWAAATACTTTTGTCATTTCGTGATGAAAGGCTGCATAGTTTCTAATGTGCCAGTATGATACCAACATACCACCATCATTATACATATTTCCTGCAAGACATTCCTTTATTGGATAAAGGTTGTTAAATTTTTTGAATTATATTGTGCCATGTGGTCYATTCCTGTTTTGGAAAGAAATCTCAATTTTGTCTTTGAAACCCTGCTTCAAGGAAACATGGAAGATAAAATATTGTACCAAAACATACACAAAGCTTTTTTTCTGGAACTAAACCGTGAAACTCTTTTGATATGCCTTGTTTAACAAATGTACTGCATGCATGTATAATTTAAGTGGATGCAAGGAACCTGGCAGGTGGCTTGCTTTAAGATTGGTCTGCTACAAAGAAGCAGAGAGGGCTACTGACCAAGTGCATGGCACTTTCCCCTCCCTTTTCCCATAGATTTTATTTCTACATGTGGCAAAAGACAGGCTCACCAATTACTTTTCTGAAACAAAAATGAACTAAAAGCTACAAAGTCAGCTCATGCTCTTAAACATCCAGCATTTTACCTATACTGGGTTAATGATCTACATGGTCTCASGTACAAGAAAATTGGTATCTAAGAGCTGACAAAAGCAGGAATGCCTGACAGGAAAGAGAAAAATATTACACTGCAATTRTTGTTCAGTATTGTAATAATTAACTAGAAAGATGTCTTTTACAAATTTTTGCAGCTTACTGGCATGTTTATTCCTGTATTGCAAAGACAACATTAATAGTTGGAGTTCTTTTCACTCCAGTGGAAGGCTTCAGTACAASAGCTTGCACCTTCAGACTTAGCTGAAACTCTAATGACCCTGGAGGGGCAGAGTAACTCAGGTGTTATACTCCTGCAAAATTTACTCGTCATAAAGACAAATGGGTAATCAATGCTAAAAATTATTTGCAAGGATGATGGAAGTCCAGCTGACTTCATGGCCCCTCTTCCAAAGTCTTTCTTCTTTGCACTGCATACTTTATGTAAGTTGGGATGTCAGTCTTTCTTTTGTGTGTCCTTGCTGAAAATCTTTGCTGTGTTGGGTTCAGAAGTTACTAAGATGAATTTCACTTTTGGGTCACTTCTTTAGGTACGGTGATTTTCAACTCAATCTCCCATTTGTGCCATTGCAGCTAACAGTGAATTTGCTGCCATGCTTTTACTGCCTTCTTCTCTTGTTAACTCTTTATAGCTCTATCAGCTATATTTCTTTTTACCTTCCTGTGTCAAGGTAGCTGATGGCAAAAGCTTTTATTTTCTTTCTGGTCCCTGTCTTCATATTCTTTTGCATGTAACCTCTTTGCTTTTACTACACAGCTCTCTTCTAGAGTTTAGCCTCCTCTACTATCTTGAATGTATAACCGTTCTAAATGACATGAATTCCATTGCAATTTGAATATTATACTTCTGTATTAAGGGGCTTCAGGGAGTTCATGGAATCATATTGTCTTATGCATAATTTATTTAAACTGGAATCCATCCATTTAAACTGTCCAGATGCACACAGGGTAGTTCATGTTGATTTTTCTTTTGACTTTGAAGCCTCCCTTTGCAATCTACTTAAGTGTT
>NW_026623783.1:57531-107971 GCF_030028575.1 Malurus melanocephalus | reverse complement strand
TGTCCCTATTTGGTCAGAACCTATGGCAGAACTGTGCAATATCCTCTGAACTAAAATAGCTGTGTGTTAGAGTGCTTGAACAGATCCTTTCTCTTATAGAAGGATGTCTTGGGTTGATTTTTGTGCCAATTTTGTTCTGTATTCCTTTTCTGTTGGCATATACGCCCAAAAGATGTTCTGTATCTTTAAATGTAACCCGGAAGAAGCCGCATGGGCTGCTGGGAAAGGCAGCGCGGCCGGTTTAAAAGCCAGCGCTGCCACACAGTCCTAGCTTTTTCCAGCTCAGCTCTGGCTCAGCTTTCTCTCCGTGGGAGTCCTTCTGCTCGCGGAGTGCTGCGCAGTTACATTGTTACAGTTTCGGCTGTTAGCTTCGGCAGCTCCCCCTAGACCCCCGTCTGCGTCTCCTGCGATCCCCCTCCAGCCGGGAGAAAAGCCGCGCTGCTTCACCTCCTCCGGGATTCCGGAAGGGAACCGGGATGGCAGCAGAAACACACCGAGTCCTCTGACCTGTGGTACAGGTTTTTTTTTTTTTGTTTGTTTTTTTCTTTTTTTCTTTTTTTCTTTTTGCCACTGTTACGGAAACGGCCACGTGGTTTGTTTTTCTTTTGTTTCTTTTTTTCCCGGGGACGGGAGGCGCCATCTTGTCGGCGCCGCTGTGGCGGGGGTTTTTCTTTTGAATATCTAACCGTTACTTTTTATATGTGTCCTGTGGGCACTGTGTTTGTAAATAAATTACCTTTTTTTTCTCTTCACTTTTTTGCCCAGTATCTATTTCTTGTTGCTGGGGGGGAAAAATTATCAAATTTATTTTCATTTCAGAGGAAACGTTTCTCTGTAACGTTTTTCTCTGAAAACATTGTCTCAAAACCGAGACAAAGGAATACTTCATACATAGTTTACATTTGCTCTACTATCCACAAACAGTAAAATCATCCATATTTTTTATTTTAAAAACAAAATAAGTAGTCATTAAATTTACCTGTTTGAACAATGAAACAAGATGCAAGATATTTTGACAGATGTGACACTAACTATATTTTAAATAGTAACATGTAGCCTTTTCTTTGGTTTCATTCCAGATGAAAACATATGGAAAAGGTTTTTTTATTATTATTTTAAAAACACACAATTTTTATCACAAACCTGTAATTTTTTCACCCTAAGAAATTTATAGGTGCCAGCTGATGGACAACTATCATAACATTATTTTCTCATGTTTGTTGGCATCAGTTTTCTGTGAATAAAAGATAAATTATCACTCTGTGGCTTTTTGTTGTGAATGTATTTATAAGGTGTGTTATAAATGATGTGGAGCAAAAGAGTTTGTTTAAATTCACCAGTAGTGCTCCACAATCTTCAGGTTTATGCTCTGAATATAGTAAGACCATGACCAAATAAATCACTTTTAAAAACCATAAGATTTCCGTAGTTTGCTCATGTGTGAAGTCTGGGCTTGACTTGCTTGCTGCTTGTCTGTTTTAGTCTGGCTGGCTATTAAAKTTCATCAAGTAAAGGATCTTGTTTCAGCTATTTTGTGAAAGCTATTTCCGTTGTAGGAATATTGATTAAGCTCTTTTCAAAAGAGAAGGAAACAGCCTCTTCTTCACTGGCTATGCAGCTCTTCTCTCACTAGAATATTGTTTAGGACTAGCAACTTCAGATATTAATGGATTCTAGTCAGTTAAATAAAGCTTATCTTTTATAATGGCTTTTAGACCACCTAATGTTTCAGTAACATGAGATGCTGATTCTTGTACTTAATCTCATTTCTGCAGGACATTTTCTGCAGGAATTGTATCACAACATAAAAAGCCGTTTCTGATAGATGTTAGTCACCATATTCTTTTCTTTCTCCTGTTCTCAAAACGCTCAAATTAATTTACTGTATGTATTTGTGCATTTATTTGGAAAATATTTTCACTACATGTATATCTTGTGAACAGTTCRTTCTGAATATTTATTATCTAACATCTACATTAATTCAGTGTTGCTTAGTCATTCGAGTGATAGTTTCTCTACTGAGTTACTTTGCATCTTACAAAGACATTTCACATTTCAAGTATTGTGAAAAATCAAACTGAACATACATTTTGGCACTACTYAATCTTTTGCTTAAATTCATTACGGCAAGTGAAAGTAAAACTTGATTATTTCAGAACTCAGATAAACATCAGTTGCATTTTTCCTATTGCTCAGGCAGTTCAAGTAACCACAATCTTCTGACCCAGATTCTCCCTGATGGCTCAGGTCAGTACAACCTTCTTCACTTACTCTTTACACTGCTGTGCAAAGTCCCTATGGGCTGKGAAGGAGTTGTCACAGTTCACTCTAGAAATGGTTTCATTGCAGCAAAACATTTATTAAATCCTTTGGAATATTTCCATGTAGGGCCCTAAGAWGTAAGAATTCTTTCACATCCTTTGTAATTAAAGAATACAGTCAACCACTATGAAGCCTAAGAAGGTRTTACTTGAAATCAGGCATTTATGGATTTATATGGTCAAATAGAATAGCTTTGTCTATTCTTTGTGTCCTCTTCTGGTTTCTGTAAAGGCAGTGACAGACATATACTTAACACTTACTAAAATAAACAGGACTTCAAATTGTTGTATTTAATCATTCAAGCTTGATAATTTTGGCTCTATCTTGTCAGTGCCTCTGTGCTTAACTGTAAACATTGCAATTCTTTCCTTACAAGGTGTTGTGAGGGTAATTGTTTAGAAAGAACTTTGAGGTAATCAAATGAAAGACAATTACAGGAGYGCAAGCTATTTTTAATGTGATTTCTCTAAATATTGGTCATGGACAAAGGCTATGCTATAATAATTTTTCATTCACAATACCTTGAATAGACTTWAATTGAATCTACTTCGAAGTTTAATTCAATTGTTAGTATCTGAAAAACAAGTTTGTGCTTAGGGACAATAGATGGGATATACAGGCTGGTGGTAACCGGATAGCAGTGAAGGATTCCCTCTGCAGACATGGAAGAGCAACACACTCTGTAGTGATGATACACCTTGTTTCTGAGTGGTCAAAGTCCTTACTGCCAGCCAGCACTGCTGGTTTATCTCTGTGCCATTAAGAAACCTTTCTCTTGGGATGGGAATGAGAAATTAGCAATGCCTTGGAGTTGTTTTCAAAATGTTGGAGGAACAAATAGAGAGGGCAGAGGAAGGAATTTGGCAGCAAAGGTAAGGGAGCAGAGTACTGAAGGGGAAGAACCCTTGCTTGCATTTTTAGTGCTTGCATTTTTAGTGSAAGACTTCCACAAAAGAATAACTGKGAGGGAGAAAGACATCTTGGGATTTGAAGTCTGAAGTATCTCAGGATAGATGCTCAGACACCCTAAGAACAAATTTTCTGCATACAAAATGAAATCTGGAGCTATTGATTACCTCACATCTGAAATTTTGTCAGCAATAGAGTCAGATAATAAATGTATCAGTGCTCTTGTAAAGTCACTAAATATTTCATATTTATGAATAAAATATCTTCTTCTGATGTTCTCAGCTGATATATTCACTGTCTTTTATTGTCATTTAGGAAGATTATGCCGTTTTGATGAAAAGTTCATTTATGAATCAACCTGCATCACATACATCTCCAGGACATCAGAGAATCTTGCCAGGACTATTTTTAGCACACAAACATGTGATTTCACTCCCTGTGGATATTTTACTATTTATTACACAACTGCAGCAGCATTTTACGCCTTGACTTGCTTTTTATCTATAACCATTGGGTATTCTCCTCCTGGATATTACTGCTGCTTTGCTTTAATTTACTGCCTTAAGAGTCRGAAGAGGGACTGAAGAAGCTACCAAAGCAACTTAAGTTCTCATGGCAAATTTTTTTTCTGCATGAGGACCATCCATGACCCTTTTAGAAGTTATTCAGGTGACTTATTTTATTTAGTAGATAGAGAATGATATGGTAGAAAATTCTACTGAGGTTTTTGCATGTAAAGGTTTTCACTGGGAAACTTTCTGAGACCCTGAAGTCTTACACTCAGGTTCTCCTCAGATGTTTTTTTATGCCCTTGAGTCTGAATGTGTCCAGTGTTGTGAGGATATTTGTAGGACATCCTGATGAAGAACTGACAACCCAAAGGTGACTCTCCAAAATTAAAAATTAATGCATAGTGTTCAATACATCCATAGGTCTCGATAGGAATCATTTGTATACCTTTTCTTATGGATACTTCATGCAATCTCACTCCCACACCGTCACTTCCAGTTCTGCCTGATGTCCAGTTTTGGATGCCCRTCCCAGACAATATACTGCCTTTGAGAACAAATGCAAAGGTGAGTAGTTTYCAGTGTTTGATGACTTTTCCTTATACACACCTACGTTTCCAATTTGTTTTTTCTCCATGCAGTTTAATTCCCTCATTACAAACACCAGGTTTCCCCAGCCTATTAGTGTCTCCATGTACAGAAACTCAGAAGAACTGCAGCAGCCTCCTAGAACRTTTTGTCCTGGGGCCATTTCATCGAAACACTTGATATTGCTGGACAGTTTGGACTTGTAATTTGAGAGAACCACCCTCAAATTTCTTGAGTGGGTGAGGAGACATGAGACATTCCCATCAGCCTCTGTGTGAGAGACAAACTCAGATCAGAAGAAAAAAAGCTGGCAGCCAAGTTAGTGTGTCTCATCAAGTTACCCTACAGGAGCCTATCAGTGTCAGCTTGTGCACAGAAATAGAAACCTCTCCGTAAACTAAATCTATTAAAACAAAATAGGTAAAAAGTAAGGGGTACAATTAATGTCCTAAACCTACCATTCCTCAATTTTAGCTCAGTCTAAAGGACTTTRGATCAAGCACTGTTTTTCAATGTTTCCATTAATTGAACAGCTGTGTAGTTTATTAAAATAAAAAAATCAGTTGAGAGGAAAATTTAAAGAAATAGTATAAGAGCTGCAAGTAGTGGAAACATTACAACCTAGGAAAAACAGAAGAGAAAAACTAAAAAGAAAATAAAATGGAAACAAGACACACATACTGTTCACTTTCTGCTTCTACACTGTAAAGRTTTCCTTTGTTCCTTTACTTTTGTTTGAAGAATTGCAGTCCATCTGGCAGAGAGATGTATCTTCTCTTTTTGTGACTGATGTGGTATGAAAAAAAGTTCTATGCCAACATCAATATTTTACARAGTTGAACTAAGACAGCACTTGCCCCCACAGCTCCAACTCTTGTTGTCTTTACCATAATATGTGTAAATTATTTTAGAATGCTTTGTGGCCAGTGATTGTATCTAAATAAGAGCCTGTGCAGTTATTGATGCTTGGCCTGAGCTGTACAGGTTTCTTGGGAACTGTGCATGTTCACGGAAGGGGAGAGCAGACCAATAGGTAGCTATTGGCAACGAAGAGAAATCCTTCTCAGGTTGTTGGTGGARAAGATGCACACTTGAGCCACTGGAGACTGTGCCTGGCTGACCACACTGGGGATAGAGACGGAAGCTATATATAGGTGTGGCCTGGGGCTGCAGGGGACCACACACAGGCACAGGGGTGCTCCTCAGAAGTCAAATAAAGCTGCTGCYGCCTGTGTGAATCAGCTGGTGAGTCAGCAAAGCCTTTGCCAGGAGAGCAGCAGGCACAGCAAAAGGGACACTAACTGGGTTTCCTAAGTAATAGCTTTTTGTTGTGCCTTTTGGGTCTCAGAAAGTGAAGAAATGTGCATGGTTTGCTGTTTCACAGAGTGATTTCACATTTAACCTGGCAAGTTCTTAAAAAACATGAGAAAAAACAAATAACTGAGAAATGTTGCAGAGCTTTTAGGACTGTCTGAAAGCATTTGAATAGTGTTAGGCAAGCAAGGTTAGATGTGTTTGGTTTCTGAAATTTGGAAACCTTGTCAGAGAGACACAGGAAAATTGACTGGAGTGTTCTGGAAGTATCTACATCCAGGGCAGATGAGAGAAACTGACAGCTAAGAGCAGATTTAGATGAGAAAATTTGTTTTGAGGAGAAGCACTTTTCCCCAAGGCAGATAGTCATGATGCCATTTTGTCTTTATGGTCAGGTGGTCATTGCACAAGGCCAGCAGTGCTCACCATGTGCCTGGGTTTGGCAAATGCACAAGTGGCGGAGCTTGCCTTGGCACATGCAAGATAAAGAGAAAGCAAGGCCAGGTGTGTGGAACACCAGGGTGTGATGAACAGCAGGTGCACTTCTCACTCGGGAGCGCAGTTTCCTGGAGCCTGGGGAAGGGGAAGTAAGCAAGCCTACAGGTCTGGAGCAGGATTATCTCCATAACTGGTTAACACTGGTGTGACTGAGTGGGTTCTTAATTAAACTAGACCTAGGACTCACATAAGCATTTGATTTGCTGGAAAGCACAAGTGCTTTAGTTGGSTGCAAAGTGGTAAATTAATTCAAAGCTGAAACCACCTTTCAGCTGCAGACTGTGTTATTTGCATTCAAAAACAACGTTGTAAATAACACTCTTCCTATCCTCTTTATGAGCAAATGTGTGATATTATTTTAACTGAAAATTTGGGAAGCCTGCCCAACATGAAGCAGCAAACCATTTCTGTCTGAAATAGATCATTCTTTAAAGCTCCAAAGATTGGAAAGAGATTTATTTTCTCTTGAACAGCTGGTACTAACAACATAGATGGCAAAAAAAATTACTTCTTTATTTTTAGAAGAAAATTATTACTGAATAGTCTGTAGGCTTGAAAAAATAGAACCAAGGTCTCCAAATACTTGAATTCTCTGACCTGAGTTATATAATTTCTCTTAATTCTGGTAAATACCTTAATAGCATTATTATTTAAGCAAAAATAGTAATATTTTGAGGKTTGCCTGCCTGCTGACTTATAAAAGGATGATGTTTTATTTGGCTTTGGGATTTTAAAGAGCACAACAAAAGCCTTGGATAAATTCTGCAGAGCAACTAARAGATACCTAAGCATCAGCTTGAAAAGGGTGTGGGAAGTGGATGACAGTTAAACAAACAGCTCTAAAATTGTTATTTTGCATGAGGAAGTATTAAAGAGCAGTTAAAGGTGGCAGGGGATTGCAGCAGAGATTTGAAATAGGAGGGGTCTGAGACAGTGGACCCAGATAGGGGAATACTTWCAGTAGGTGCTCAAACTTTTATTGTCCATGGACTAGAATTTCAATTGTCAGCTGTTCATGGACAGTCTACCTGCACTGCTGATTAAACTGGAGATTCAGAAGTGCCACAGCTGATCACAAGCTGAGCTGGCCCAGGTCCCCAGGGTGAGTTAGTTCCCACCAGCACCACACAGGCAGAGCACAGCTGTGGCCCAGGCTCTGATGTTTGATGAGTATCGCTTAGTAATTCTATGACATAGATTAAATCCATTTCTTCAGCACAATATGTAACTGCCTAACCATGTGACTGTYATTTCTTCAGCTTGTTTCTGCTGCACTTTACTTTCTTTCTGTAAGAAGGCAGCCACACTGTCCCCCAGACAGTGCTTACTCTGCTATAGACTGCATCATCTCCAGAGCAAAAGTGCCTGTGGAGGAAAAACTAGGCATAAATTAATGTTATGCCATTTATTTTGTAGATGCATGTTTGCATGTTTTATGTATAGATGAAGTGAACTTTATAAGCTATTTAATCTAATTGCCCATGGCCCAGCTCTTAGTAAAGCTGAAGTGACTCGCTGAAGCATGCATTGCATTTATGACRTCTGCAGTTTAAGGCTGGTCTCAGTCTTATCTGGAGAACAGCATGTGTTCCAGACACTGTCAAAGGCAGCAAACTGCWGAAAAAATCCTGCCAAAGCAACAGCTGAAGCAATGAGAGCTTTCAGTTTCTTACAACTCCATTTAACTGTGTGCTTAGGAGCAACTCATTAAGTAGCAAGCAACCATGTGAGGGGATGCCAAGGATTAAAGGAATCCTGTCATGAGATAGTGGTGACATTTGCCTGCTGCTTTCCAAGTGGCAGAGCTTGCCAAGCCCGGGGGAAGCCAGTGACAGCCCACAGTAGCAGCATCAATTCAAGTAGCAGATTGGCAGGAACGGTGCCTGCTTTGAATATGAGAGTGCTTGAGCCAGTAGGTCCAATTTGTGAATCCTGTCAGGAGAAAGAYTGTTACAGAAATAAATTATCTTTTACACACATTTGCGTGTGTATGCACATTCAGGTGGCTCTAGCTGAAACAAGTCTCTTGCACTGATACGACAGTGCCTGTAGTGGCAAGCACAAAGTGACAGGGGCTATTGTGCTGCTGTCTCAGAAGTAAACACAGGGAGCAATTCTCTCCCACTTAACAAGTTCCTATGATTGTCATGACCTGATGGGAACACAGAGCAGCTCTGAAGTTCCCACCCAAGGAGGTCAGAAATCATCTGGTGCTCCAGACACCAGCAGACTCATCAGGATATCATCAGCTCTCTGGGTGGCTTCTCTGAGCTTTCTGAACCCCAGGAATTCCAGGCTTCATTTTRTGACTCTGCAGAAGCATACTGAGGTCTGTGGAGTACATGGCCATTCTAACAATCCTGCATGTATGGTAATCACCTCTCATCCAGGATGACTGAGAGTACTGAAATGGACTTCAGCACAATGAGAAAAATTTTGCAAGAGTATTTTTTTTGTGTTGGGTTTGGGGTTTTTTTCTGAAGTAATACAATACTATAACTATTACACAAAAAACCTTGCTGTATTTATGAGCAATATGCCTTGTTGACTTTTCTTACAGTTAGTCCCAGTAAAGTGAAGCTTTTTAGTGCTCTTATTGAGATGTAATGCTCCAAAGGAACAATATGGAAAGTCCATGAATGCTATGCACCTACTCATATGAAAAGGCAACACTTAAACTAATAAATYCCTATTAGCATCTCTAGTTCAAATAACTTTCCAACATTCATAGAACTCCCAAACCTTCTCCTCCAGTTACTGTTTTTATGTACTCTCAGTTATTTTTAGGAATTTCAAATGTTCAGTCCCAAAGTCCCAACATTGTGTAAAAAGTCCTTGTACTTGCTCTGTACAGTAGTAGGTATTAATTTAGCTTAGAGCTAGAAATCTTACAAAGAATTGTAGGCTGGAAAATAAAACCCAATTGCATGGTTGATCTGAAAAGGGTAACAAGGTCTTTGGAGATTATGCTACCACCTAGAGAGTGAAAGCAGCTACTCAAAACAATATGTACATAGCACAACTAAAAACCCCATTTTTTTCTCCCGGGTACCTATTTTTTTCTCCAGCTTCTCTATCCTGTTTCTTACATCTTTGCCTTGTATTTTCAATGTAAAGTTGTGCCCAGTGGTGTTATGGAATAGTGTGAGCTGAAGAAGTCACTAGAGAACAAGCAAGCAAAGCTCGTTTCCAACTTGCACAGCTCTTTCTGTTCTGAGGTCTACAAAGCCCTTGTTTTGTTTTTTCAGCTGGTTGATACRGATGTCTTGAGCTTTAGTTAGATTTTTCTACATATACAAAACAGAGATAAGAAAAAAGAACACATTTATCCTGTAAAAGCAAGAAAGAACTTTCTCTCCCTCTGTAGTGGCATTAGCATAGATAAGCACTTGGGTTTTAAAGAAACCCCAAAGTATTGTATTGGTCGCTCAGATAAGAATGATTTATCTTCTTAGATAATGACAAAAATCAATGTATAATGTTGGTCTAGAGAGCACTATCTTCTGGAAGTGGCAGACAACTCATCTTCTGGGTGACAGGCAAAACTAATATGGTTTCCAGAGTAATAATTTCCTTTAATTTTACATAAGAGAGAAGGCAGTTTGTGATTTGTTTCTCCATTTGCCATAAATTTCATTTGACTGAGAATGGTTCATGATCACTTGTCCCAAGCTAGCGCTGAATTTGTATAGTTACTCACAACAGCATTCTAGCCAACAAATTGAAGCTGTATTTCAGCTGTACTTCAGTAGCAGCTTTTATTCCTCTTCAGGAATTAACCCCATCTGTCTTCATGCAGCACTTCACTAAGGGCAGGAACAAGATAAATACCCTGTACGTTCAATCTCTTTTCAAACATTTCTGAGTGCAATTGCAATACATCTGTCTTTGGTTGCAAATTCACCAAGTAGGCATCTAAACACACACAATAGCAAGACATTCTTTTTTTCAAGAATGTTTTGCTTATCTTTATTGGACATCAACTGGTCCAGCCTTGCTTTGGACTCAGGTAACATTTTACAATGAAGGCTCAGTAACATTTCTGGGCTATTTTAATAATTTCAGGACTCTATTGACCATGTTTCAAAGAATCACAGGTCCTTCTCCACAGAGCTGCTTCCCAGCAGCTCAGCCCCAGCCTGTGCTGGTGCCTGGGGTTATTCTTCCCCAGGTGCAGGACCCTCATTTGCCTTTGTTCAGTCTCAGACAGTTCTTCTCTGCCATCTCTCCACCCTGTTGAGGTGCTCCTGAAGGATTGCAGAGCCCTCTGGGGTATCACCCACTCCTCCCAGCTTTGTGTCCTCAGAGAACGTGCTGAGGATGCATCTGCCCTTTTGTCCAAGTAATTGATGAATAGGTTAAACAATTTCCAGTAAAAAGAGTAGGATTATGAGGTTTGTTATGAGGTTTTTCCAGCAGTTCAAGATTGCAATTCTTAGTGATTGCATCACACAAATTTAGAGCTAGAAATTATTCCTTAACATGAGCTTCTAAAGCTTTTTTTAACTTCAAATATTCTTGTTGCTCAAGTTTGTCATAGTCACAAGCTGCTGTTTATAAAAYTGTAAGAATAAATCTAAGTAAATACAAAATCAGGTCATTTCAAGAAGAAAAACACACTTATGAAAGAAATATTTGGAGGTGAAAATTGCTTTCTAATCCTGTCTTGAGTTCATGGAAAGACAGATCTTTTTCCTTCTATCCTAAACAATTATCTCTGATGTGAAAGTGAGCTTGTACCGAATGTACAATAGATGGAGAATCCTTTCAGAAAATACCAGGGGGAGACAGAAACTGACCTGAAACTGAACTCTTCAAGTAAGAAGCAAAACAATCTGTTAGATGCCAAGAAGAAGTCTACATGGAGTCAGTAGCTCATTTGTCTTCTATGCTTGTTGTTCAGGATAGGAAAAATGGGATCTCATCAACCATCACTTCCACAGTATAAAAACAGATACAAAGCTAGAAGTGTTCTTAATTGCCACACAAGTGGGGGCTCTCCATCATTTATTACATCTTCACACCTCAGACATAATGGGGTCATATCTGGAACTCATACTCAGCCAAGTGTTTGACCTCATTATTTTTCATTTCTGTTATGAATGCCTAGAAAAACCCTGATAAGGAAGTTTTGCCAAGTAATCCCAGGGTTTGAAGGGCTTAATGCATAGTACCTTTAACTCTCTGCTACAACTTTTAGTCCTGATTGTGCTGCTGAGTCTGCCCCAGGCATGGTGCATGGTGATCTTTGTGCCTTTTCAGTATGCACAGTCKTTCATCACATTCTAATATCCTACAGGTTCATACCTAACTCCATAACTGATTTACATGCAATTCCAACATCARATAGTCAGTATACCTCCTTTTCCCCTCCAATTATCAAGTTGTCTCCGCTGTAACACAATCACAATTGCAATTCTCATGCCAACATTTCCTGTTACTTTTAGTACAGGCAGCAGGGGTTGCACTTTGCTTCATGCACTGCCAGCATCAATCTTTCTAATAAGCTGGACTTAGATGAGCTCACATAGCCACTAAGTATCTAACAAATACTGTCTTACTACAGTCTAGTCCAGTCAGTATTTTCCCCCTCCTTCAACTCAGATTCTTCTTCATGATCCAATATRTTTTCTTTAAAATACATGTATACATGGTATAAGTCCGTGAGCACATACAAGACTAGAATTAGCTGCAGAGCAGTATGGTTACATATTAACAAGTAATCACTCCTTCCGTTGTGGAGAAGGAATTGGGACAAATTYTATGTTTGATCAGATTAACAAGGTTTCACATTGATCTGGTATCAGTCTATTTTGTAGTACTAGAAATAAGTTTACAGGAGAGATGCACCTTTCACCTGTAAAGGGGGAAATAGAATAACACATGGCAATTTCATTACAAGTACAGACCAAAAGAATCCCTTTAAAATACGTTTTGAAGCTTTGGTTTGGAGGTGTTTGGCCTTTGGAGGCTATGAAAGGWTGGCACACAGCAAAAAGCAATCATTATGGCATCTGACATGCCTGATGGGCAAGTGTCTGGAGAATATTCTGTTCCTGACAAGTTCAGCAATAAAGTTTGGAAATTACATCAAGTTGTACCCCTGCAGATGGCAGCAGTACTTCAAATTTCAGTGACACAGTGCTGGATGTGGTAGAAGCTGAGTCAGATTTCCACAGTGAAGGTACTGYTGACTGTCAGGTTCTTAAAGTGATGTGTTGCTGCTCATCAGCAATTTACTGATGATTTTTTCAGTTGGAAGAGGAAAATTTTAATATTTGTTAAGTAGCAAAAAGATGTTCCTGAGTCTTGTGGAATCCCTCTTGGTTCCCAGCATAATTATCTSTTACCCTGCTTTATCTCAAGTGCTGCAGGTGTTATTTTAAAAACAATTTATATTCTTCAGGCTAGCAACAGCATTTGACTTTGTTGGCTTGGAGGAGCATATCACAGMAACAGCAGTAATACTTCAATAATAAATTCAGCTGTCGCAAGATGCTGCTAAAAAAAATCCTTTCCGTGGCAGATAGCTAGCCCTAATAACTGCAGGATGAGGTAGGATGATCAAACAGACCAAGATATCTTTATTCACAGCATAAAAAAGAGGTTTGAAGTGCTATAATTCAGCCTCCTGGAACTTTCTATGCTCTGCATGGATCCTAAAGGGKTTGAATTTTGATATAAACAACTCCCTCCCAACACCCGAGGGTAATGTTAACATTAAAACATTAACATTAAAGATTGTGTTAATGTTACTAAAACATTAACATTAAAAATTTTCAGTCTAAGCATTCAACTAATTTGGGTTGAGTAATGTGACAGGCTTGTGTAGAGCCATATTCTTACCTACTGCCAGCACCAGCAAAGARAGAACCTGCAGAACATACTGGGATATCCCTTTTAGCAGGGTCCAAACCAGGTATCTACCCTCATGTCTGTTGAGCTGTTCAGAGAGAAGGACAAGTGAAGAATGGTGTTCTCCCTACAAATCTGCCAAGCAGTTACCCAAAAGCCCTCAATCTGTATGAAAAACTAGCTCAGCTGCACACCTGGCAGCTTCTCAGTCCAAGCCTGAAAGTTCTGCTAAAAAATTAAGCTTGAGAAAAACTCCCAAACTTCCTATTTCCAATGACTTGCAGAGACTTCAACATAGTCTCAGCTGCTGKAGTCTGTCAGACAGAGACCCACACTGTTGCCCACACTGGCAGTCTATAAGCAGAAAGATGTCAGCAAGTAAAAATAACACAAATTTCTGCCGCGATTCTGGAGAAGAACCAAGAACTCCTGTGTGAATTACCTGTAAGGCAAGATGCAAAAAAACACTTCAGATGACCTGAAGTTACTGGTAGTTATCCATATATACAAGTCCCAGCAGCCTGTGAGKCACATCTTGGCAACAACCACTTCATCCTCCTGAATTGCCATGGGCAGCTTTCATGGCTGTCTGTTGCTRTTAGAGAAGAAAAGACTGTTTCAGTTGGAAGTAACCTACAACAATATTCGTTTTCATTCAGCTACAGATAATGAAGACCCTGCAGAGAAGCACAAAACAGAAGAAATTAGGATTTCAACTCTGCATTCCTGACAAAATATCCCTAYTTATTTAGAATATGAAGTCGTTTCCTTTTCTTTCTCTAGCTCTGTTGACCTAAGCTGGCATCTTCAGTTTTTATGATTATATGGGCTCTTCTTTGCTTATTATGCTTTCTTATTCTTATAATGTATCTCTCCTTTTTGTCCTTCTATCTCACTAGAAATATTTCAATAAAATAAATTATGTATATGCAATGATGACAGTAGATCTGTCATCATTAGAGRTGAATAAAATTCATCTGTAGTTTTTATTTGCTATATTTACCTCTTCCTCATTTCAGCAGTTTCTAACACTAAATTTTACACTACAAGCAATCCAGAAATATAATGAGCAATCAACATCATGCAAATAAAACTATTCAGGTAAGCTTRCAATTTGTTTCACAGGAGTTCCTCTAACTTTAAGGCAAGAACTAATTGCCTTAATTAATTATGTGTGGATAGATATTTTATATCTATTTAAGATTTTGGCTGTAAGCTTTGGTTTTTCATCTATCTGTGCTACCACTAGCAATGAACTAYTGTTTTCACAAATGCATTGCTTTATGCTACCTAGTGTCTTTTTATTTTAGATATAGAGTCTTTGCACAGTAAACATGATGGCATGGCTGATCCTTAGTGGATAGTTGTCTATTTCAACAACATTACTAGGTTTTATGCCATTTCCCAGCTTAAATCAAAGAGGCAATGCAAATGCAGTAAATAGGAAATCATTTACTAGCTGGTTAAGTAAAACATGGACTGTGAAGTCTGAGATTTAGATTGTTGTGTGGATTTCTGTAGGACAATTTCAAAATTGAATGGGGTTGATTTCTTGGGTTATTTAGAAGATGTGTGTCAGAGACTGTAAATTCTGCCCACTGCTAAGACCTGTTCAATAAACAAATAAGTAATTGCTAAACTAGTTTAGACTCAGCACTTTTGTGTTCCATCTCCTGTCCTATACTATTTATAACATTGCTGGGTGCTTTGAAAGACTGTGCTTTGATAGGAGGGGAAACTAACCCTATAAAGCCTTCATCAAATGGAAGATGCGATGTAAGTTGCAACTGGTTTTCTGGTTTAATATACTGTRAATTGATGAAAGAAAGCAAGAGAGTGATGGTTACTTCTCAACATAATATCAAATTTGCCTTAGGTGGGGACACTATTTACTCAACGCTTCTTTCACCCAAAGTGAAAAACTGATGATGGCATTTACTGTTTTCATAACAATCCAGGAGCGCACTGACTCTGACAGGCTGCTACTCCCTGATGGCTAAATAGCTAAGGAGAAGTAACGTGAGAAACAATTCTGCTGAAAATAACTCTGGCCATCATCACTAAAGCACATGGACTCTTTCCTGCCATAAGTCTGTTTCCCCTGCGGCAAAATCCCKCTTATTCCCCTCCCATGGTGGTACTTTGTTGCTCAGGTTCCCTTTAGCATTGTCAGTTTTGTTTTTTTCCTTTATTCCACTGTGTAAACCACAGGACAAAGGGGAAGGGAGGAGCTGTCAAAACCAATGTGCAGTTCTGCTGCTGAACTACTGAGCAAAGAGGATATTAATAAAGAAAACTGAAGCTTAGGTGCCTAGATGTTTTGGGAATTGGATTCTGAATTCTGTTTCCAGTATATTTCCACTCTGGAAGTCAGAGAGAGAATGTGAGAATTGCACTGTAGCTACTTACAGTGATGGAAAGCTAGGCAGAAAAAATATAAAGTCAAGAAGAAACAATAACATTGCAAATCTACAAGGGACTAGTAGTACAACCCAATGGAAGATCTCATCAACATACRTCTGCAACAGCTGATTCCAGGCAAACCTGTGGTCTGTCCACACTAGCCAGCCTGCAAGCGTAGAACCAGATGAACCACTGGCTTTGGGTTTATTAGGATGAATCTCAAAATAACAAATATTTTGCTCAGTATCAAGACAAATGCCTTGAGCTTTGATAGTGTTACTTTCACAAYTGAATCCTTGCTGCTCTCATACAATGCACATATTGACATCAGTAGTCTGCCATTCATTTCCATCTTTTTGGGCCCATACTCTGTTCTGTAGAGTATAATTCCATTGTGATTTAATCCTAATGCAGTGATTGGGCGTACATTTTATATACTGAAGTATTGTGTATTKATAACACAAAAACTGTGGTTATGCTGCTGGTGGGATCATAGGTAGAATTGACTGGATACCACCAGGATTGGAATTTCTTTTCAAATTGAATAATATTATCCCAAATTTGTATTTTTGCRTTTTGCATTTCARCAGGTAAGGTACCTTCTTCACCTTCCCTTATGACTGGTGCGGTCACTGACTGCATCCACAGTTGAGCTTAGATACAACTTAGAGGTAAAGAGCCATCAGTTCTGACTATGCTAAGTGCATCTGTCATAAACAGAAGATATTTTTCATTAATTATCTCCTGCTGAGTTATATGTTCATTAGAAACCATTGATTAATTCCCCAAACCAAAAGGGAAGGTTGTAGATGGTGTTTCCRTTTATTTAGGTCACTAGTTATTGTGACAAATTTGCTCATTAATACCTCAGTGTCTATGCCATTTAGATCTCCCAGTCCTGTTCCCAGRATGCCAGTCACATGCATTCTGGTTTGCCTGGAAGTAGGGAGGGCTTGTTTATGCTACCGTGCTGTCCATCCTGCATAGGAGGTTTTCAGGAGTGATGAGAAAGCTGKTTGGACTGTGGAAACATTATTCTGCTTCAATAGCTCAACTCACTTAAGGGACTATGTTGGGTTGAGTAATATTTACTGTTGACCTGTATTTTTGGTTAATGTTAATGGTTAATGTTACAGTCATGAGGAGACAGTAATAGAAGGCTGAGTTCTTTGAGGCTGAATTGTTAAATATGGCTCTTCAATCCAAATTTCAAATTGAAGGCCCAATCTCAATTGATAATTGGGGGTCTGTCTAAACTCATATCACAAGCATTGGATGGGATATTTTAAAGATATGCCAGCACTCATGCTTAAAAGASCAGGTATGTATGTTGTTTTTCCCTTTGGCACAGTTTACAACATTTATTTCCTTGACATAGTTTACAACAATATGACAACTTTTGTCAGGCATTTAGKGTTATTTTTAATTATGTGTCCTATGGAGGTGATGCCTTTCATTCTCTTTAGAAATGGGGTGTGCTGATTTTTACTCTTATCTGTGATGAGCCACTCTTACCTGTAAAAGGTGATGTTGTTTTGCAGTGCCATTGCAAACAAATTAGGCCAGGCACAGGTATGTCTACAAGTACATGTTCTTCTATCCATGGCCACTCCATTGTACACACAGTTCACAATTTGTGTTCCACAATCAGGAAATCAAATGAGAGTTCTGCATCTTGCTTTCCCCATTAACAAAATGCAAGCACATGCTGTGTAAAAGTAAAATTGTAACAGGATTTCTCATTATTACTTGGTTTAGTAAAATCRGTGTGGTATATTTTAATTTCAGTGGGTTTTTCATGAGTAGACCCATTGATTGCTCTGTATCCTATTTTTATTTCTTCCCCAGGCATTGCTTGAAGTGCTAATATTTCAGAAATGTTATGGTTGTCATGAGTTCCTTTTCCATACCACTCACTTGTGAGATAAAATTATTCTTCATATACAACCACAACAGCAAAGTTCAGATTTGCCTTACTTTTGGATAGAATCCCAACTCTTGCATTATATTTAACATCAGCTTGGGACCGTGGTCATTCTGTACCTTGATTATGAGTCAAGAGGAATTGCACTGTCATATTATGAATAGAAGAATATCATAAGTCCAATCTATTGATTTGCTAGCCTCAAAATTTAGATTTMCAGATGACTACACACAGAAAAAATAGTGTTACAGCCAAAACTAAAGACAGTACTCCCTGCAGTCATTCAAGGTTGATGTAGGCTAACCCAACTGCCAGCATCTGTGAAGGATTCACACTAAAAGTTTACGGAATAACTCTCTTCATTAAYAGAAAATTGTGACAGGTTAAGATTTGAGGATTGCCAGTGATAGTATCTGACCACAAAAAAACATATTCAAAGCAATACAGATAAGCTCTAATCCCCAGTAAATGTACTCAGCATGCATAGATCGTGGCTCTATGGGGAAGGTGAGAGGTGCCCCTATGGGGAAGAAGAGAGGTTAAGCCTGTCARCTGCTCCCAGTAGTTACAATGGACTTTGCCATGACTTTTCTCCATTCTCAACTTAGTTTTATACTATTTATTTAYGTTTAGATGGAGCTTTAGTGACTCCAGTAATACATAMCCTTTGTTACTGATTGGTGTAAAATTCTGTAAAATTCCATACCATTATAACTTCTATTAGGACATGAATACAACTTCTTGATTCCCTCTGATTTTACCCCCAGCCATCTTTCCACAGCCACAGAACCCAGGACCTCCTATAAAGTAAAACTSTGCTGTGATCAAGAAATGTAACAACAGCTGCCAGAGATGAAAAGTTGTCCCRGTAAAACCCTTTTCAGCCAACAAGAATGGACAAGGCAGACACGAAGCTTACTTAGATTGGGTGGTTATTCTACAGTGGTTATTATATTGTGAAAGTGAGAAGACCTGGGTATCAGGAGTAATAAGAAATTCCAGATGCAACAAAACAAGAGCCATAAGAGGAAATCAAAATAGCCTCTACTGCCTCTGAATAAAGACTTTCTCTTAATTCTGAGAGAAAGAAAAAAATGGCAAGCATGTCCAGCAGCACTGCAAGATCTGAAGGTATTCCTGTGAAAGCACCTGTCARTATAGGCAAGAGTGATTAAACAAAGCTAGATCTGAGACAGGCTTTTCAAAAATCTCAGCAGTCACGTTTTGCAGACTGGTGTGTATGTGGTTGTTCACAGTTATGTACGTACATTATYCTGACTGGTATTCAGCATACGATATCTGGAAGTAGCCCTAAAATGCACTACAGTCAAGTGCAATCAAGAAATATAGCAGAACAGGGCTATATTTCAAGGCATAACTTCCTAACTGATGTTAACAGAGTTTTTAAAAGTGCCTCCTTATGCTGAAATGACATTGCTTCTCTGTACRAATGACTGTGCTTTACCACACATACTTTGAGAACTGTTGGTGGAAGGGAAATAGCAGTATAGGTAGACTGGTAAAGACATTTCTTTTAAAATTACTATTAAGAATTTATTTTGCTTGGCACAGGGACGRCATACAAAATTGCATGTCAACTGATGAGTCAGTCCAGGAACTGAATTTACAGCCAAAGGATAAACCTGCTTCAGGAATAAGGAAGAAAAATCCCTTCAGTTATTTGCAGTGTACATTTCCAAGCCAAGAAACACAGATGAGCCTGATACAGGCCATCTGTATACTACAAGAATTGTAAACATTATTACAGAAAGCTGTGCACCTAGGGGACAGTTAAACCTTTCAAAGGGGCAAACGGCTTTCCACCAAATAGAGTTGAAAATCCCATTGCTGGACAGTTGGCCTGATCTCCACCTGAATTTTATCAAAGTTGATGGGCTAAAGGCTGCAGAATGAATACATGTTCATTGAAATGGGARTAGCTTAACTCTCGAATCCAAGTGTTCTCTAGGTGTGATAATGGCCATAGCTGGAAATCTGATGGGGACCTAATTTGTGCATTTGAAGCTGTTATCTGTCACCTCCCTGTCCTCCATGGACCATAGCACAGCTTCCAGAGGATCTGCCCTGTGAGCTTCCCAGGCACAGAAGTGAGACTSACAGGTCAGTGGTTCCCAGGGTCTCCTTTCTACCCTTTTTAAAGATGGGGGAAATGTTCCCTTTTTCCAGTCCCCTGGGACTTCATCTCATTGCCACGACTTTTCAAATGCTATGGACAGTGGTTTAGCAACTCCATTAGTGTATTCCCTCAGGACTCTGGGACACACATCAGGTCCCACAGACCTCATATATATTCTTCAGGGTGTTTTTATTCTACTTTGAGCACTAGCCTTCACAGGTTTTAACAGATAAAGCTAACATAGGCACAAAACTGCTGACAAAAGTCAATTCCTTGCCACCTATCCCCAGGCTGAGGGCTCTGGATTGTGGTGCTACCTAGACCTTTCTTCCCTCTAATTACCRGTTTCTGGGGTATCTAATTTATGAGAGTTTCCTGGGTCCCACCTGTCTGAGATCCTGATTGAGTCTATTGATTCATCCCCTTTTTACTCCATTCATTCCTCTGCCATCTGAGCTACATGCAAAAGGCCTGCCTACTTGAAAATTAGTCTGAGCTCTGCATCTTACTGCAGTTAYGTTAGAGGAGTACACAAGCAATAAATATTTAGCAGCTTGTAGCTATTTCAGCTTCTGTTGTCCTCAGTGGTAGGTTGTCAGTGTTCATCCCTCAAAATCTTTCAGAGTAAGTTGACTCCAAGCAACAAGAATGCTGCAGAGACCATCCACATCAAGAATCATTTGCTGAAGTTTCTTTCCCATGTTAAGGGCTTGTCTATGAGTGGAAATTTACTACATTTGGACATTCTGAAAAGGCTCTTGGTGTGAATCTAGGCTTGTAATAGCTCTAGGCTTATACCAAAGCAGTTATTCCCTAATGCCTGTCCTGATTATTTTAAGTACAGGCGAACTGTAGCAGTAGCTCAGCCAGAAGCAGCAGCGAGTGTGCTGGAGTAAACAGGGTGCAGACAGCTGCTGGTGTTTTATAGAGGAGGTCACAGAGCCCTGCTTTGAAGTTGGACTGCTTTAAATGTTAGTTGCTGCCTGGAGCATTGTTTACAGTAATGCTCCCTCCTCTGAGGTRAGCTGCTGTTAGCAACAGTGGAAAATTCTAGTTGAAGAAAAAATTAGATATTATTAGACATAGCTAGAGAAAAACCATTTAAGAAAATTACAGTAGCACTTTTAGAGAAACACTGTTACTTGGCAGTGATGTYTGTCAAGATTAGTAACTACTTAAATTCAATTATGTGACCTCGACTATTTATTTCAAGGGCAAGGATAATCTTCCAAGTGTAGTGTAACTACATATATTTTCAAAACAATGTTTACCTGATGCAAATTGCATCTCTTAACAGCTTCTTCCTTGTCTATCCCTATCCCCCTTTCTAAACTGATACTGCTAAGTCCAGATGCCTCCCCAGCAGGGAATGGCTGCTAAGCTGAAGGCAAAAAATAATGTCCCTGAAAATCCTACTACTGAGCCTTCCTATCTCCCAGAGCTCTAAATTCAAGTTGTAGTTACTTTTCTGGGGCCCTCAAACAGCCAGTGGCTGCTAATGGACCAGACTGCCATATGTGACACTTCAGAATTTATTTTCTTGAAATACGTAATGAGAATCTCCATCTTCCTCATGCACAGAGGGGCTTGCCTGACAACTTAAAGTCCTCATTGTCTTTTGATGCCAGACTTTGTTTTGACCCTCACACTGAATTGCAGSTCTGCTCTCCCTGAATGATATCCCACTACTTGCTCTGCACCCATGCTGAATGTTGCAGTATTGAATTGTGAAGCCTTTTTTCAACTGAGTTTTCAGTAAAGAAGCATACATTTGTGAACCAGAGCCAAAACCAGAAAGTTTTGCTCCTACAGGAAAGAAAGGGATGAAAGGTTATACCTGAAAGCTTGGAGCAGGAAACCAAGAACTTTGAAATCCATGAGGCAGTTTGGAGGCCTCATAAGCCAAGTCCCACAATGGAMAATATCTCACTGCATTTGGATATAGGTTGTGACACTACAATTTACTTTCTTGCTGTGAGAATTAACCAAGCCAAGGGTGACTTAAAATGCCCTTTCCCCAAGGGAGTATTCAATTTTCACCAAGTAAGACACTTAACTACAGATTAAATTCAAGCTGCATAGCTATTTTTAGAATCTTTCACTATTCAGAAATATTGAACAAATTCCTGAATAAGACCTTCTAATAAACATAGATTTTTTTTTAAGTTCTCACATTTCTGTAGACAGCTTAAGCAGATTCAAGCCCAGACCTACATACAAGTGAAAAAAAAAAAATCAATAKTCCTCAATTAGGATATTAAATGCCATACATCGAGTGTTTCTCTTTTGCAGTGTGCTGTAAAGTCTCTAGTAAGTAACACAGGTGAATCCTACAGAATTATTCTAGACACGTAAAGCTTAGTTTCCACAGCTGGGTAGAGAACATTTCTAGTGTCAGAAAATGAATATATAGAAATGCCCAACAGAAGGCTGTTCAAACTTAAAGTGCCCTGTGATGAAGGGCTTTAGCACCACTTTTGCCTTTTAATCACAGAGGGTGGAAATGGCATTTCTGTGGCACCACAAAGCCTTGACTTTTGTTAATACCTGACCTGCTCTCAGCTGCTGACCCTATCCAGCAGTATAAATTTGATGCCAATAGGTCAAGCTATGCTTGTGCCAGCTCTATACTGTTTGATAGCTTTGAGTGCAACATCACCTGATCTGGCACACACTGCCTGGAATAAGTCAAATCTAAGCCAGAATGATAATTTGGAGAATCTTATCTTCAGTGAACCAAGACAACAGCCATAGCTCACCCTGTTTGCAGCTGAGGCTGCCTCTGCCTGCCTTTAACCACTTGCAGCTTTGCTTCCTGAATCTCAAGAGCCCAGCATCCCTTCTGATATGCCACAGCTGCACATGTTTTCCAGCTGGGGTGGTCCAATGTTAAATATATTTATGCTAGCCCAGGTCATTTTGGCTGAAGCTGGTGAGGGAAGTAGTAACATGGGTAGATTCCAAAGGAAAGTAAGGATAGAAATAASAGATATGGAAGTGCAGTACTTGTTTAACTGAGATCTAATGTGTTATTTAGAAGATGAACTGCTGAAACAACAAGAAAAACAAAAAAAATTGCTGAGTGAGTGTGCMAGGCCTAGGTTGCTCTGCACAGAGAAAGAGCAAGACTTGGTATGACTACTAAGTTACGTCTACTTTTATAATTCATAGATTACTTGCATCTTAGCCATGGAGCTTACAGGACAAAATAAAATCACTATCACTAAAGGTTACAGAAGACAGATTTGTGACATTGTTTATTTTAAAGACAGGGAAATGGTACAGTTTCTCTATTTTTCCCACTAATACCATCCCCTTGTACTCAGAATTCAATACTCTGATACAGAAGACAGGAGGTCTTCCACCCAGACTGGCAGGACATACTACTAGAATGATATGAGATATTTTGGAAGAGTGACTCTGAGTGAACTCAGGATTGTGTGGTATGGCCTAAAGGGGACCATGTTCCACCCAATGCAACTATGGTGTTGCTACTACCACAAAACAGGCAGAAGAAAATAAAAATATTAAGACACTTATCAGTTAGGATAAGATGCCTCTTCCATCTACCAAACAAAGCTGCAACAAAGACAAAAATTAGACCAAATACATCTGGTTCCTCTCCAACCTGAATTCTTTATATCAATAAAAGATCTTTGTGGAAAGTATACCAAGTTCCAATAGAAGTTATAGGCTATCTAGAAGAATGGTTCTTGTTTAATAAGAATCAGCAGACTATCATACGTGAAGTATGACAAGACTGTCACAAGTCTTCCATCGAAAGAGTTTCATTGGGTGGGTTTTGTTTTAGATTTTGAAGTCTTTTTTTAAAGAGGGTGAGGATTTGATTGCAGAGCCACGGAATATCTCTGAATGCCACAGCCCTGGGGACTTACTCTATGTCATGTATGGATATCAGATAAAACAGGTACTTGTCTCTGGAACAGAAGCAATTAGATCAGTTGACCTGGGATTTACACTATCCTTAGAAACATCAGACAAACAAGACAAGACCTRCCTTTACTGCAGTTTAGTGCCCAATCCAGGCCACTGAGGCAAGGCACACAAGACAATTTTAATGTTGCAATGCATTTTATTAGCACCCACACAGAAAAAAAAAAAAAAAAACGTTTTACTTACTGTAGCCAGAAGATAGTAAATAGTGAGTCACTGTGTTCTCTCCAAGTGTAGCTTCCTTCCTTTCCCTGGCCTGTCATCTAGGCTTATACGCTTTTTTTGCTCTGCATCTATTGTTTCTCTCAATTTACAATTACCACAGGAATTTGTGAAAATCAGGCCCTTTTTCAGCAAGGACCTGAAGACTTGATACAAAATTGGTGTTTCATTTCCATAGAAACAGCCCAAGTCTATTCTGGTAGGAGACCCAATCTCTTCTCAGGGAATGGGCAAAATCCTTTCTCAGGGAAGGGCAGCAGGCCRGGATGGCAACAAGGCAGTAACAAACACTTGCCCCAGCCCCCAAAAGGGCACAGTCACACTGTGTGTGAGCAAGAAGAGCYGGGACAGCCATGGCCAGCAGTATCAGGGTCATTTCAACCCCAGGACAGCTCCAGCGAGGTCGGAACCTGCAGTCCCAAGGTTTAAATGCAGCCGCCTGAGGGTGGCTGGTGGAGGCTCACACTAGACCCTGCCACCACAGCTCCTCTGTGGGGAACAAACAGCACAGCCTGGAGGGAGCCTTGTGCAACACCTTTAACTAAAGTTTATGCTTYAGTGCAGCTTAGGCACAAATAACATTTCTGAGGTGTCCCTATAGAAATATGCTCTAGGAGGTTACTGGTGTGCTGAACCTCACAAGTGAAGAAAAATAAGAAATTATTGCTTCATTTGAAAGCTGAAAATACTTAAATATCACTTTTCTTCTACTGATTGTGGCCTTCACGTACCTGTCTCCCTGGTCAAGGTTATAATCTGCCACAGACTCAAAAAGTACTAAGCACAGGGGAAAACATATCATSCAAAGGTAGGCAGCTGGCCCCGAGATGTGAAAGGCAAGTTGCCAGGATATTATAAGATTCTCCAGACTTTTAAGGAGCCATCCAGCTCTATAGAGCATGTGTTGGTGTTTGTGCAGTGTCCAGTGCATGACTGATAATAAAATGTTTGACGTGTGTTGAAAAAAATCAGAGATTTATCTATGAGCAGTTTTATCAATTCAGTCTTAACTTGGAAAATGAATTTGAGTCCTGTGTAAGGCACTATGTTGACTTTTCTGGTTGAGTCTTTATTGAGCGAGTGYTTTTCTGGGCTGAAATACTGCTGCGTTGACAAGTTGACTTGAAACATACCCCATCTGCCTCAGCAGCCTCGAGGGAGTTTGCTGCAGCTTGAAGCTAATCTTTGCTCACTTTTTGAATAGTATTGTGAAGATGAGCTGACCCTTGTTTTCTGCCTWGGAGACAGATGCTGGTTAGTAGTGCTGCATGGAATTTGCTGTAGTGTGTTATATAATATCTGCAACAAAAATGTACATCCCCTGAACTGTATAACCAATCATTATGCTAACAATAACAGGTAATAGATAAATATAATTGTAATAAAATAGAGGTAAACCATTTAACTTTATGATCATGTATTATGCACATTTATTCAGGTATCTCTGACTATATATAATATATAATACATATATAAAATTATATAAATCAATAACACTATTGTATATAACAATGTRTAGATATAATTCTGATCATCTCTACCAAGTTCTATTTTGTATTTAGAYAGAGCACTAAAGATCTCTATATCATGAGAGATATAGATCTGTATATATATAAAACATAATTAATTCCCTTCAGAACTTTCTTAAGTGTAGTGTCTGGCAGCTTGCACTGAGAATGCTACAGAAAATATCCTGTATACAAGAATTTCTACCTTTTTTACATGTATAAATCATCTTGTGTGTCCCTTGGAAAAGATTAGAAATTACTCATTTTATCCTCAGCAAGCAAATTTACGCTACTGAGCTCATTCCATGTTATTCAGACAATCTGCTTAACCATCCTTTTATAACACCTATGTGCTGAGTAAGAAAGTCAGGAATCTGATGGTTGGTGGTTTTATAGATTTTAGCAGCTGATTCACCTTTAGTTATACTAAATCTGGTAAAGTCACTGTATGACTAAGTTTCTGAAGAGGAATGAGCTGTTACACTACTCTGGCAGTTCTACCTTGGTCAATGGCAATCACTTGCTTTTTAGAACTATCTAGAAAGTCTTGCAAAAGTGGATATGAAATTTTATCCTCTCACTGCCTTGTTTATCTTACCAAGCCAAATGATTCAAGCTAGATTTGAATTGTGTTGTGCTTGCAAGGCATTCTGTCTAATAGCTGRTGGCATAATAATAACTACAAAACAACTTTGAGAGAGTAATGAAAAATTATAAAGGATATTGGAAAACTTTATGTAAGAACTAACAGATCATCTCTGGCCTATCAGAAACCTTTTGAAATTTGAGAGTATAAATGGCTATGGSTCCATCTTTGAAGGAAACAGGAACATCTGAACCTCTATCCTGCAGCATTTTGCTTGCAAAGGAGGTAATAAGATTGCAAGAAATTGGGTTGCACTGACTAAGTCTTATTAAGACTGTCAAGAGACACTGGCAAGCAAGGCAAACTTGTTTCTTGGGCACAGCAACAAACATKCTGCAAAGCCACTGACCTGATTTCAGGTGTTGATTGCTAGAAATGAACTGGCTTTTGACAGCTCCCCTTCATCTGAGCAGGTGATGGTTTGGGTTTCATGGAGGTGAAGGCAGCTTGCTAATTGCCCTCTCACAGTRCTGTTTGGCAAACGTGCACTGGCTTTGTGTCAGCAAAGAAAGTGTCAGCTGAAATGGCAGCTTTTTGCCTCCCTCTTTGAAGGGAATTATATACAGGTGACAGAATTTCAAAATGCTCTTTTGCCAACTTAGTAGGCCAGTAAGGATTAATGGTAACATTTTTTCTAGTAAAAGAAGTAATACACAAGGCAGGATGTAGGACAGGCCTGCACAGACAGTAAGTTCCTGTTTGTTATTCAAGTTTTTATAGTGGGAGCTCAAAGAAACCTCAGTCAAGAGATGTAAACCCTCCTTTATAAGATACGCAGGTGTAGTCCTTCAGCTGGCAGCCTGAACTAAAGGTGTCAACTGATTGATTGTCTCATTGGCTGGATACTGTGCACTCAAGTCATATTCAGAATTTCCYTTAAAGGGAAATTTCTCAGTTACTGAAAATATAATCTTTTAGATATACACTCACTGCCAAGTGGCACAGTGTTCCCTTCCTAAAGCTGCAAACTAGATTAAATAAGGACTGAAAGCTGTGAATCTCTTAGCCTTTATCTAGATAATTGAGTTGTAGATGTGTGCACCTATATCCACCTACCTCCATGTAGTAACATCATGCTTAAGTAGTAGTACTGTTTAGAAATGTTACTAGTGTAGATAAAATAGGTCTAATTCTGTTTCTCTTTGGTTTTGAGTGCAGTGGGAGAGCACAGAAATTTGCTACTGCAAATGGCATCATCCCTATCTAATATCAGGWAAAACAACCATTACTCTTTGGTTTCAATATTTGCTCTGAGACAGAAATTCAGAAGAGATCCCTAACAAGAACCAATYATCTAAGTGTCTCTAATGAGTTTCAGTAACATCCTTAGAATTAYAAAGGCCTACTATCCCATGGGAAAGAAGATAGAGATGAATCCTTTAGTGAAGCATAAATCTCATTTTAAATGAGATCATAAACATGCTGACTAGTTAACCTAATTTTACTTCTGCATATAATATTGTATGCTCTTTCTTASAAAATTTTGACTCCTATTCATGTCATCAATAACAGTATTTAGTTTATTTCTAAAGCAACACAAGCCATTTTTTTTGCAAGAGAATTCTGCAAGATARTATGATCATATATAAAATAATATGAAAGTAGTAAGTATAGAGAATAACCACTTATGGAGTAAGTAAAATTTTCCACAATTTAATCAGTCAGTTCTGCACATCTGCATGGAAAACACAATTTCTAACCTGTGCTCTGAGGGAACAGGGAGAGGAGACCAGAGAGAAGTTTCAAAATTGCCAGGTGAAGCTGRCACCTGAATGCATCTCTTCTGCTCTGTTGTTATGGCCGTTGGTAACTGAAATMATGTATGATACTTAGGAAAAAACAACATTGCATTAATTCAGTTACCTTTTTTCATATATGATTGTCAAACTGTGGCTGCTTTTTTSAGTACTTTAAAAAACCTTAGAAATTTTTGCTTCTTTGATAACACAGTTTATGCTTTTCAAATTAGACATTTGCCTATTATACCTTTTCCCTGCTTTTCCCCAAGCTTCTATCTTATTTGTTCCACAAATATTTTCTATCTGACTTTCTTCCCTTGCTTCTTTTTCTAAGAGGAAACAGATGCACCCCATCTTGGCTTGACAATCATCTCTGCTTTTATTTTTTCTGCTTTGAGATGGCAGTTATGGGACGAAAAAGAACCTGCCTGAAGAATTATGCCATTTAATTAACAAATAACATTACTAAATTCCTCACGTGRTTGAAAGAGACAGGGAAAAGCAGAGAAAGCAAAAATAAAATTCTTGTGTGGAGCCGTAGAGCACTAGAAAGACATTATCATCACAGCTGGTGACGTGCCCTCTCGTGGTCATACTGCTACAAGAGCAGTGCTTTGGTTTGATTAAGAAAACGCTACTGTTCTGCTAGTACTTAAGCGTTTTAGTTTGGTAAGACTGGTTTTAAAACACATGTGAGAGTCCTAAAGCATGAGCTTGCTGGACAGTACAAGGCTACAAGCAGAGAAACAGTWAGGAAAAAGTGAAGTTGTGTGTTGAACTGTCTGCACAGTCTTGGAGTACAGTTTTTATGGCAGTATCCTGGAAATATAGATCAACTTTTGCTTTTGAGAAATAAAAAGAACTTTACCAGATTGTTTGACTCCCAATGTTATGTATTGAATCATAAAGCAAAATAAGCAGGCTTGGAARACTTAAGACATAGTGACAAGATTTACTTTCTTTCCAAATGTCAGATTTCATTTCTAATCTACAGTTGAATATAGATCAGAAATACAGGGTTAGYCTGCAGGTAAATATTGTTGATTAGTTCCACAATTGATTCTTATTGAAATTAACAAGGTATTCTTGTTTTCCAGGATAAGGTACTCTGATTTAATTAGGAATATGCAATTATGTTACTCTTTGCATTTAAATGGATAGTGCAATAATTTTAGAGTCTAAATCCAAAATTGTCCATAAAAGATGAAATAGCTATATTTGTTTGGTTTGAGCTAGGCATCACTACCCTGAGTCATTGCAATTTCTGCCAGAGTCATGGTCCCTGGTTGCTCTTGCCACAAGTGTGCTGAACGATGCAGAAAGCAGCATTGCATCTACTATTACACTACTAATTAAAATGTGTTTTAATCCCCTAAAAGTACCATAATTGCATTTTCGTTCTCTGTGCTTGCACATACTTGTAGATACACAGACAAGACAGTTTTATTTGCAATGTGAAAACTCTGAAAGTGGTCACTATGTTGTATATAATTCCACAGAGCACCTCTGGTGCCCATTATTCAGGAACTTGGCCTCTGTGGCCGGTGCAGTTGCATAAAGGAAGTTGCAGTGGTTGAAACATGATGGCCTTTACACTAGAAAATGTGGTAAAGGTTATTAAATGACAAATACATAGATATTCACAAAATATAAAGTCAGAAACTCTGTAACTTCATTTCTGTCCATCCTATGAGAATTTCTTCCAGGAGAAGCAWATATATCTTGTAAATGGTGTCCCATTTGTCTGGGCACAAGGACAGTAGTCCTACTGCAGTCTCCATCTGAATGTTAGGRCAATACAGCAGGAAGACTTCCACSCAGTGTAAAAYCCACAGCAGTATGATGTCATTTTCTGCCTAATATTACCCTAGCTACATATTTTATTATTCTTGCTTGGGGTTTTTGGACAGTATGTGTCAGATTTCTCTCATTTTTTCCCCAGAGCTTATCTCCAATCTTCAAAAAGACCTTGATTTCTGATTCTCTCACCCAGCATGTGCATGTGTTTTTTCCCATCAGGGTTTAGCTGGTACATTATTGCATCAACCCATGTACCATCTCCACATATATTTATATTAAATTGTTCAAAATTCTTGCGGCCTGGGGAACTCCTAGCCACTGCTGCTGGAGATGGTGACCTTGCTGCCTCAGTGAAGCWGGACTCCTTGAGACAGACTCTCAGCACAGCCTCTTTGTTCTCTTTTAAAAGTGTTTTCTTCAGGCTGGTGTACTCCTTCCAGCTTACTGCTGTGCATATGCTCAGTGTTGCACCGGTGGTACAGTGGCCAGGTGACACTGGAGCTTAGGGAGTCCTGCCTATGTTTGCTGCTTCCCAGTTGCCTTCCCTGACAGCATGGTCACAATCATGCTGTCTCCTGAAGGGCAGGAGAGAAGGGTCTAAGGCATCTCTTCTTCCATGGCAGTGCCTCTGGAAAATTCCCAAAGCAATCTTATAGCTATTTTTAGCAGCTGTGAAGCTTCTTATATCTTTACAGTACAAGAGAGCAAAGCAACAATTTCGGGGTAAGTTCAAGTCTGAAGTTAGAAAAAATCATCATAGTACAAATTTTTTACTAAACAAAACTTCAATTTTTCATAAATATAACAGTAGAACAGCTTGCTGTCAGTGGCTGGATTACCACAATTACTGAATAGCTCTAAAGAAAAATGTCACCTTGTAGTTTTATTACTATGGATACTTTTTCAGACAGAGTAAAACAGTTTAGACTTACAAGTGAACCAAAAAGATTTAAATAGATGGATTTAAAATAAGACTGGAAGATAAGTGCACAAAACTGCTCCCGAAAATCCGGGCCATAGTTCATATATCTTTGATTATGCACTTCTAAAGATAAGAAGTGCTCATTGAAGTTAATGAATATTTTGGTTCTTTATCAACTCGTGGATCAGAGCTTTGATATAAACACAGCTGGTGTGTGTTCAACGACATCTTCTACTGCTTTGCCAGTTATAGGATGTTATTTAATGAGATCTTCTGAGGATGTTTATCAAGTTAGCTTGAGTTTGGCAGAAGTAGGTTATGTAAGCACTTTGCAAYAGAAACATACACAAAATGTGCCTAAAGCTTTTAAACTTCTCCCCCAAAAAATGCAATTTAAACATGCAGTTGTTTATTGCAAATTCAGAAAATAACATCATACTTACAAATTGCATATGAAATTTGTGGGACATGGTTCATCTGTGACAAAGAAATAATTAAATTTTATGTTTAGTCTTAATCATAGTATATCTGTTTGATCTGATTTTAAAATTCTCTTACTGCAAATTAATATTTGACGTCTATAGAAGTTGTCCATGTGTAACTTCTATGGGAACAGTGGCCTGCCTAGGATATTGCCATGTTGTACCATGTGCTGCAGCAAAACAGATGGCTAATCCATAAATAGTTCAATGTTTTTTCAAAAGAAAATAAATTAACACACCTATTTATAGAATTTCTGAAAAAAATATGGAATTTGGTAGATCTCAAGGTTAGGCAATACAAAAAAAAGCATGAAAAATAYCTTGGATTGAGGTTTAAGTGGATGAAGCCTGTTGTCATCACAGGGTAAATCCCATTTGATATTTATTTTAGGAGCATACAAAAAAACAAAGGATAAGGAAATGCTGCAACTGGTATTATCAGCTGATGTTAGATGTGCCTGTGCCTAGGGGTTCCTGACGTCCTCTACAAATGTGCTACCTGTCACCATGATGCTTCCTCACAAAAGCACATCTACCTAGTTACAGTTAGTAATGTTTGGTGAAGGAACTAATGCATCAAAGGTGATGAGTAAAACTGAATGTTCTGATTGGGTACTTGTTAAAAAGAAAGAAAGCTCACTGATAACTGATATSTGAAGTGAAGAACTAAAGCCACTTCTGATGGTAGCACTGATTTTATTCTCTGTTCAATTCTGATCTTCATGTTCTTTATGTGTCTAGGTGATTTGACTAGTTTAGTCCCTGTTTAATCCCACAGCCTTTGTAATTCAAATAAGGAGAGARTAGCTATTTTTATGGGCAAGAGATAGTATCAAGTTATCTTTAACATTACCAGTGGCAGTTAGTGTTGGTTCTGTTCATCTGAATGAGAACCTTGACTTTCAGGGAAACAGAGGAAGGTTGTACTGAGTGTGTTTGAAAACCCCACTGACAATGTGACTGTTCAGAGTGAGAAATTATTTATATTTATACTGTATCTCTGCTTCTGCATTGTTCTCTTCTCTGGAAATGCAGCTCCAGTTACATTGCCAAGTTCCTACAAATCTGGTCTGGAAGTGATGTTTGCAAATTAATACTTCACTGTCCACAAATAAGTCTCATTTAAGAAAATATTGCATAGCCTCAGTATGATAAAACATAGTGTAGCTGTTCTATTTTCTACTGGCCACTGCAACCTTCTGAGAAAACACTAGTGAATGATTCAGAGAAGAAGAAAACGAAGTTTTAATACATGAAAGATGAAATATAGGAAACATTTCAATGAGGCAGTATTCCTCTGGCAACTTCTAAGTTTTTCTGTCTAATGCAGAAATTCAAAGTGATAGCTTCAGTATGTGCATGGGGTGGTATTTGGCRTTGAACAGAAAACAAGCTGATTTTAACATTTCATAGTCATGGCTCTTATAAAGTAATAATTAATTTATTCTTTATTCCTGAACTTAAGTTTGCTCGTTTACTTCCGTAGTTAGGAACTTTACTTTCACTTTGAGGGAAACCCCAGCCGAGGTTGAAGTGGCGGTGAGCTTTTCCCTCGGGCCACTAGGTGCTCGCACAGCCCCACAGCGCTGGATGCCCGCGGCCGCCAGGCAGGAGCCGGGCTTTTTCACATTAAAAACAAAACAAAGAAAAGGCCCTTAAGCTAAAAGAATACCAGGGGGAAGAGAAATTAAAAACTTGAAATACAGGAATTTCCAGAATCAAGCTGTGTATCTTATCTTGATCTGGTCCATGTGTGCACACATGATGACACTCATTAAATTAACAATCAGTTTTTTTTAGACTGAAGACCACATTAGGTGCGTGTACAGTGTGAGTTGTTTATTTTCCTTCACTTCAGCACATATATACCCCTCTGCATTATTTGTTGTACAAACCATACAAGCTCTGCTTTCAATATAGAATTTTGTGTATCTCTTCAAACCTCCTCTGTGTCCACAGTACTCCCATTTTCTGCCTGTGGTTAAAAAACTTACAACTTTTCTGGATAGCACCTAGAAGTCCACATAAACATATGCTGATCCTGTGGATAAAAACCTGAGTCACAATGGATAAACTCAGCATTTCTCAGTGAAGTAATTTAACCTCATATCCCGTATAAGAAATCAGTTCTACAAACTTTGGTGCTCTAGAGCTTCTTTTAATGCACTCTGTTCAAAGTCCAAGCTGGCTTTGGTTACTGCAAGGGCTCAGTATCTTTGCAGGATGCATCCCAGATTTGGGAGCCAGAAGGAACATGAAAGTTTGTCCCTCTGTGATGCTGAACAGGAGGGGTGGAATTCCAGAGAAGCCCTCAGTGATCTTGGGTAGCCCCTTCTATCTTTCCTTGATAGCCGTGGCTCGGCCAGTCTGTTGGGGTCCTTCAGCAACAAATGAATTAYAGGACACATTCCTGACACAAAGGCTGCTCTCTCTCCTCTCTTTTAGAGGTCTCGCTCCGAGCCGGTGGCATTACCACACGYAGGAAACCGAGCGCGGAGTCATTCCTCTGCTACACCACCGTCACATCACTGAGGGGCACTGTTGCCTTTGGTTAAAAGCGCCAGCCCTGGGAAATGACGGCTCGGKGTGTAAAGGATCTCGGTCCCCAGCCATGACGCCATTCAAACAAGCTGCCCTACTCCATCAAGACTGCGCTACCCTGATATTCAGGAATATGTCAGAATTAGAGGGGTAAAGCCTAGTACTCGGGATTTTGGCTGAGATTACCTCWTACTTACAGCTGTGAAATTGTCTTGCGAGTTATCCACTGAGGACTAACAGAGAYTGAGTCATTTTGCGTTCAGTGGCTACTCAAAATGATTCAACTGATCTGAATTAAGGTATAGGTAACAAGCAACATCTCATTTCCAGGCTCTCATACATTCATTTCTCAAAGAAACACCAAACCTTAAATTTAACAAAACTGCTTTATCTCTATAATTTGGAATTCCCTCCATGAATTCTGCAGGCAACTTCAGGCATCAGATCCTGATYTTGGTTGCTGTGAATGTGGAGTGAAAAAAACACCAGTAGCTTCAACAGATTTTTATTAGATTGGTTTCATTTGTGGTGAACAACCGCAAAACTGTTTTTGCCTTGAAACTGGCAGCTTAGTTACATGACTGTGAAGGTCCTGGTCACTGCACCAGAAATAAGATTACAGAAGGCTTTTCCTTTTAGTGGCATTTCTGCCAGTTTGTACTTTTGGCATGAATATTCTTTTAAAATAGCTCTCTGAATGCAATTAAGGAAAACAAAAAAATAAGGAGAATAAAGAGACTGTCATTAGTAATCCAAGAAGGGTTTCATTTCTGAGAAAGGATTAACAATGAAGACAAAGAGCAGAATGAGAAGGCAATTGCTGTTGTCATTATCAGCAATTTCTTCAAATTAAGTTGGCAAGTCTTGTATTCAGTGTGCAATATTCATTGTGGATTGGCATTTGAAAAGATTTGTAAGAATTAAAAATAAGTCTTTAGAGCAAAGCCGCAGCAATATGGTCTTGGATTGTGACCTTGGGTAAATTCCAYCAGGACTTCAGTGCAGTTCTAGCCATGTAATATATCACTTGGTCCTGGGGAGATCCTGTATCTTTTCACTGTTCTTCTGATTCCTCAGGGAAAATTTAAGCACATGAGGTTTTTTGCAGACCAGCCAAAACTTTGCTTTCTGCGTTGCAGATCTATGTCGAAACAACGTAGCAGACCTCTGCAAAAGTAAACGAGCATCAGGGTTTAGAGTGAAGGAAACTTATTAACAATATTAGGGTGAAAGAAATTGAGCTGGGAATTTCCTTCTTTGCAACAGTGGAGAGCTTCACATGCAACCATGAGTTGTGATAGCAATGGCTAAAGAGCCTCAGCTAATTTGTATCACAATACTATTTGCTTTGTGTGTAGCTCATTCCAGTGAGAGTAATGAAATGTCACTGAACCTGTGGAATTTCTAAACAAAAATAGTAACCAATGAATTATGGTGTAATATTAACTTGTTTGTCTCCTTCAGCTTATATCATCAAGCAAGTATCATCAAGGAGATGGGAAATGTCAGGGTGTGGCCTGTGACCATCCTTCATAATCTAAGGTACTGCCCCAAAACAATGGGCAAAAACAGTGGCTCCTCAAATCTGCCTTTCTCTGGCTTTTCCAAGAACACAGTGGAACACCTTGATTTCATCCTGACGCAGAATGAGAAAACTGCATAAAGCATCCCAGGTTGTGAGATTAGTTCAGATCAATTAATCGAGAAATTTGATGTCTTTCTCTCTGTTCCTTAATCTTCCAGCTTTGCTTAACCAAGGCCACTGAGTTCACAAAACAAAACGAGACCTTGCTATTGTCATTCAGCCTCACACTTGCTCCTTGCAGTGCTTCTCTTGGCATTTCTCACCATTCTTTCATGCCCTGCCTCATCTCTGCTGCTCCTGCCTCTTTCCCCCTCTGTTTTCCCTGCTTTCTGTCCTGCTTTTGTCTGCTGCTCCCCACTGTGCCTCTGTTAATCCTTTTGTTGTGTCCCTCATGCCGGTGCGAGCACCACTCCTCCGTCAGCCTCCTCTGCTCTTCCTGCTTCTCCTCGCTGTGCATCCAGCACTTCCCCTCGTATATCTGCCGCTCTGCCATGCACAGCTGCTGCTCTTCTCCCCACCTCCACCACTCCCGCTGCTGCTGAGGCTCCAAAAACAGTTTTGACCAGCTCTACTTCCAAACAATGAGGCTTTGACCTCTTTCCCCTGGGAGAAGATTTCACAGCCAAACACGTCTCACTGGCAGGAGCTTTTCCTGATATTCAGCCTGTTTCCTTCTCCCATTGCTCCTACTTAAATCTCTTTATATTGAACTAACAGCTCATGCCCCAGGCTAGATGTTTTACCCCTCCTTTTCTGCCTGTTGCAAAGAAGGGCTGGATACAGATAGTGTGGCCAAAACTACCAGAGACACCCTCCTAATATGCAGCACTGTCTGTCCAAGTAAGCAAGCTCTTGTCGTACCCAGAAGGAGCAGAACAAACACTCTTACCATAATGAAAAATAGGCCACATGCCTTACAAAAATTCACCAAGGGCCAAATCTTGATCAGTTTTTATTCATCTGAAGGAAAGATACTYGTACGGACAGCTGTGTCAACAGCCTGTGAGCCAGGGGCTGAGTGAATCTGAGCTCCTGAAGGAGAACAGTGATCTGAAATAGGTGAATAAGGCCCAAACAGAGTATGTTTGGATGTGGAGGGAGAGGTTTGAACCCAGGAGGTAGAGGAGAAAAACACTGAGCTCACAGACAGTGCAAAAACAGGAGACCCTGAGCTTCTGAGCTTAGCTAGTGCAACAGGGAAAAGAAAAAAAAAAAAAAGAAAAAAAAAAAAAAGGAAGAAATAAAACAGACTGTATGGAAGCAAGAGGGGTTGGAGGGGGGCTTAAGCAGCTGGATGTGGGCTGAGGTGCATTAGATGACCTGCAGTGGGATGACAAGGGTTGAGTGGGGCTAAAGGTGAATGYATCCCACACACACAGTGAGGTCAACAAATTGAGGAGTGACTGAACACAACTGTAAAGAGGCTTGTGTGAAGATTGCCTTTTAAAAAAGTATCAGAAAAGTGCTCAGTTGAAGAGGAGATTAAAATGAATGCTAATGCTTCATGAACAATTTATAGTYTCTAAGGCAGCCAGGTGATGTCTGYCTACTTGTCTCGTGGTTGGTGTGAAACTGGTCATCTACCCACACAACCACTGAGACTCCTCCTTGCTGAKCTCAACACTCATGCCAGGTTTAGAGAATTCAGTTTTACTGGGGAGAGTGAACTGGGGAGCTGCTGAAGAAAGACAGAGATTTTGTGTTCCTTCCTACCCTCCAAGCTGCTCTTTCTGGACACTTGCTGGACTTTGGCACTTGTTAATYACCTTTCATCAGCTGATCTTACTCACTAAACTATCACAAACATATCCATTTCTTTTTTTCGTGATCCATTTTCTGCTGGCTTAGTGAACTAGCATATAGCAAGGGTTCAGAGAGCATAATTTTTAAAGCACGAACTACAACTGTTTGGGCACAGGATCATAAAGATGAAGGGAAGATAGAGCATTGTTATTCYTCATCCGAGGCAAGACTTGAACCTAGCTGAGTGTACACAGCACTACAACCTCAGTGAGCATCTTCTTTCTTTTCTCAGGTGTTTTAAAATGTGCCAACCAATATGTACCCATTAGCACGTTGTAAGGGCTGCTCATTTTCCTAGTCTAGACAGAGTTTCAAGCAGACATGCAGATCTGCCTTCAGGCATTTGTCAGGGCAATCCTCAAAAGCACTTTTCAGAGACTCAACAGACAACTTCAGATGGCAATTTGGAATCTTATTCTTGGTGGTTAAAATAGCTTATTTTGGCCAGTCCAAAAGCTAAATTATTAATTCCAGATGAATTAATAGCAGTGAAAATTGCTCATTAGAAATATAATGGCACCGTACACCATAACAGATCCCCTATAGTGTAAATCAACCTGGTCCCATTTATTTAATGCAGCTACAACTGCTTACAGCAGCCAAGGACCTGCCCTAACATTTTTTTACTTTTGCATTTGCCTAACATACCATTGCAACCTCTCCCTCAATTTTTCTGCCATTCTTATAATTTTTCCCTTGGAGGACTTCTTTAGACATAGCAAAGACTGCTTGGTAATTTTTATGTCTAGCCTCCTATTTCCCTTGCTACTCCCCCATGCAGTAATTGGTGYGAGGAAAAGGTAAATCAGAGCCACATGTTCCCTTTATAAACCCGAGATAAAGGACAGCAGCAATATCATTTGCTGTGAATTCACTGGGATTAGTCAAAATGTTGTTAACTATGGAGAAGATCACAATATCAGCATGCTTCATCGGCTTTGTGTGTTACTTTGTTTGGGCAAGCTCGGTTTTTCTGTCAGTGTAAGGGGAAGTTGAGGATGGTGCAACTCGTCCTGGACTTCCCAGGCACGGGCCTATTGCCTTCCAACAAGCTGGCACAATTAGATATGCCATACTCAGCCAACCAAACACGCTGTATACCTAATAAAGGCACTAGAGGAAGGTATGGAGAACATACAAATATTTTAAAAGTCTTCGTCATTCTCATAACAAAAAGAGCTAGTCAAAATCAGAGTTTAGTTTATTAAGGGAAAAAATATGAAAGGGGGATTACATTGTGATTTTTTTCCAAGTAAACTGTAATAGTTAAATGTAAATCTGAAAACATGACATTTTTATTTTGAAATGCCACCATTGTGATGTGGTGTGGTAATCCATTTTATCTCCTTTGGTGGAGAGAGAGCTGTGCATCACTTGCATCACTGGTTACATCCCACAGGAGAGGTACAGTACAGTCAGTTTCTGCCRCTCTAGAACAAAGATGGGCATTATTACTGGATCAAAGAAAAACATCCACATCTAGGGACTGACAGTCCACCAGGCCACAGCACRAAGAACCATGATCTGTTCCAATGAAGTCAAGAGCATCACTGTGGAATTGCACTTACATGAGTGCACACTAAAACTCTTGGTCTTATTCTGTCTCTMGTATCTGTTCCCAGTTACTCTAATTAGTGTTTCCCTGAGGACTGATTAATCCCCATATCTCCAGCTGAAGAGTGCAAAGCTGATTATTTGAACAGATATTTAATTCTACCTACCAGATATTTTTAGGAATTATTTATTCCATGCCACATTTCCTTAGTTTTGCATCTATTTTGAGTTACATATTGGCAAAACATGTGTGTGTCCTATGATTATATCTTTGCTGGAAATAAATTAAATCCACAGATCATTTTATCATTTCATATGATGCTCTTACACTAGAGCTGCTGGCCCGTGCTTGTYTATAACACATTTCCTCAAAATCAATGTTTTCCAGAGTGTTTCAAAAGCCAGTTATCAGTAACATTTAATGAACTCTCAGCAGTCCTGGACTAGTCAATTGTACCACCTGTAGCCTTGTGGCTTCTAACTCTTTCCTTCTGCCACATTAGAAATGTTGGAGGGATTTATGCATTGTTGATACTGGTACTGAAACGCTCACCCAAATCAATGCTGTTATTCATCCCAAGCTTAAAGATTCGGGGGATGTTTTCTCCCACTTCATTTTGGGCTCTGAGATGTGTGGTGCTTTCCTGAGGCTTCTAGCATTGAAYCTCAGCAAATGATACCTGGATGTCTTTGCTCTGAAGACAGAAGAAATTCTTATATACAGTGGGACCTCTTAATACTTCTCCAGGGCACTTCCATCACCTACCACAACTTTGCTCAGAGCCACTATGCTTTGCTGTAGCCTTTGTTTGCTGGAAGATGCTSCACCTGAGGTACATAAATGTAAGCCTTATCAATATAAATATCCTCCTTTTAGCAGAAAAGAATCACATTTGTGATGTAAAACCTGCACCAATATTCCARCCAGCTTGTTGGTATAAATGAGGATAGGGACACATCAGTTTACAATGCAAAGAGCTGGGCTATGAACAGCAGGGTGCCAGCAGAAGCTGCACAGGGTTTACCTGACAAGCAGTCACCCAGCACAGCCCAACACAAGTGTGAGGTGGCTGCCTTTCCRCCTCCTCCCAGGACCAAACAGTCTCAGGTTACTCCGTGCTGGCTGTGGGCAGGACTRTGTCTCTGCACGGGAAGTTTCACAGGCTTTGATGATTTAATGTGTCTGTACCCTGAGGACAGGACTAGGTATTCCTGGTTTTCAGACACAACCTCTGATCTCTTTAAAACTTGCTTACCTCTCTTTACTCATTTCCTTTCCACCTTGCTGGCTTAATCCAGGCTTTGGTCAGGTGAGATGGCTCTGGGAAGCTTTCCCACTGTAAGATAGCTACTCCATTACCTCTGTTACTGTACATTTGTTTAATTAATTGCTCATTTTGTTCCTGAGCTGTTGTGCTGGCCCAATGCACTTACGGTATGCATGAGTGCCTAAAAGGTGAGAGGCTCCTAGGGATGACTCTGTCCCTTTCATTTATTTATGGAAGCTGAGCACATGATCCCTTATAAACTGCAGGCACCACTTGCTCAGCCTGACTGGAGATACAGTGCCATAGGCTCCAACTCCTCTCAGCTGGCACTGATGGCAAGCAAGGAAGGCAGCAAGGACCATGCTGCAGAGAGCAGGACTGATCAGCCCAAATCAGGAAAGCAATTAAACTTTATGTGGCATTTGAACTGTGAACCAGGAGGTGCACAAAATAGCCTTTGGCCACTCTAAGATCTTTTTTTTTTTTTTTTAAGTGCTGTGACTACTTAACAGAGGTAATTGTAAAAGCATAAATCAAGGGTTCTGTTATTCCTCAGGAGGCCAACATTTATCACAGCAGACTTTAAAATTTATTTGAAGCATAGAATTTTGAGAATTTACATAGCAAATTACTTATTTTCAACAGGCAATGTAGAAGAAGCTTCAGCCACAGCAGCTGAGACGAGCAGCCTCAGTAGTATCCAGGCTTTTATTTAAGCACTGAGCTATGCCAGAGGTTGACAGATGTTTCTCCTGGTAGGAGTGGTGGCTTAAACAGCCCAACCATTGGGTTCTTATCGCAGAGCTGCTCTTTCAGATGTGCCTTGGTCATCTGAAAGTCTGGGTCATCATCCAACCCCACAAACATTCAGCTACAATGAAAAAGGAGCAGGGAGTGAAATGGGGTGGGAAGGARAGAGGATGTGAGGGCTTGAACCAGCAGTGCTGTTAAAAGCCATCCTTGTCAGACTAAGTTCTAGCAGTCTGAAACCCTGGGATCTTTGCTCCTTTTCTGCCTAGAGAYAGCTTTGAAGGTTGCTTGAGTGTCAGGCTGGGCATTTCCAGGCACATTTCATCCACCTTCCCAATCTCTGGTATGCGAGCAGGGAATGTGTGCAGTAGGATATTGTAGGATACACTGTACCTGTGTAAAACCATAGATATTTCACTAAGGGATATTTGGAGGACGGGATGAAGGAAGGTGACAAGCAATTGTCCTCTATAGTAGATCCATGTGTTGAGGGGGTCCACTGAGGCATAAAAGTTTCCTTGCCAGGCTACCTCAAGTTCAGTGCAGAGAATTTATTGCCCTGGATCCAGGCCCAAGGAGTGCAGCTCTGGCTCTGCTGCTATTTGAGTAGTCTGGGACCAACAATTTACCTGTAACTCTCTTTTCACCATCTGTTAAACATCTTAAGACATTTGTGCTGGATGTCAAACATGTTGGGTTCTGTATCAGCTGGGTTATAATTAATGAGTGGCTATGATGTGGCTGTTGGAAGACTTCCACAGAAAGAGGAGCTTCTTTTATCCATAACAACTCTGCTCCCCTATTCATCCTCCACGCTTTCCCTGTGGGTATGTGTAGCTGAATCACGCAGCGCTGATCTGGATTTCCTCGTTCATAAGCACTGCTTTTTTCCAGTACAAAAAGGAGATGCCAAAGAAGGTTGTTGACTTCCTGTAATTTCTCTGAGGTGCTCAGATACTGAGTTGCTGAGCACATACTTGATAGATGAGATTAGATAAAGGAGTGAGATCAAATAGCAGTTTTCTGTTACTACCTTCCAGACAGCTGAGATGAAGCTAATATGATGGGCATCCTGTGAACACCTAAGAAAAATAGGTCAWTGAGAATCAACTAAATAAACCATTCTCTCCTCCTAGAACTGCAGCTGTGCAGACACTGTCCCCCATCCCATTCAACTCTTCCCACCTCCCGAGACACAGCAGTCTGGGTCTCTTAGGTATAATATTTCTAGATTTGTTTTTCCTTCTTGCAATGACTGTTGGAAAACTGGATTTAAAAAGAAGTGTGTAGCAAAGAAAGCAAATTTGTAATTATGAAACTTTAAAAAATCATTAGCAAAAATGCTATCCTTTTTTAAAATTAGCAAGAATGACTGTTCTTATTTCAAAATATTTGGTTGGAGAGCTAGAAAAGTTGCAAAGTATRCTTCTGCTAACAGATTGAATTTGACAATATTTTGTGAACTAATTCTATGCCTTGGAAAGACTTGGATATATATTTTGTTCAAATGAATGGATTCCGCAGAACACGAGTTGTCAGTAGCCTGTTAACACTAAATAAGTTCGGAAGAGTACTGCTCTATTGGGATTTAAATCTTTATCTCAGCAGTAATACTTGCCATCTAATTTTGATCAATGGTTAGAAAACCATTACTTACTTCCAGGAAAACCTTTAGAGAAGCTGTCACTGGAATTATTTTTTTCTGAAACGCTTGGAAACATTTTTTGGGAGAGATGTAAGCAAAAGATGGACAATCTAGTCTTCCTGAAGACAAAATCTTCAAGATTTTCAAACACTTTCATTCAGAGACATCCCAGGTTATCCTCCTCACCATTCCACTTATTCCCCAGTAAAACCTTCAAGGTTCCACAAGGTGAAATGCTGTATCCTGCAGATGGGTTGCAACAACCTCAAGCAGTGCTACAGGCTGGGGGAAGAGAGCCTGGAAAGCTGCTCAGCAGAAAAAGACCTGAGGGTGCTGATTGACCCTCTTTGCAGAAGAGAGTGATTACAAAGGCTTCTGCTACTTTCTTGAAGAAGAAGGATGCCTTCTGCACTGCAGACTTCTCTTGGAGATCCTTCTTGAGACAAGTCTCTCTGACTTGGAGATTAGCACACAAGASAGGCCATGCCAGCAGCCATGCACAGCAGTGCCCCTGCAGTGAGCTAGTGCAGTACCAATGCCATTMGCTATTTGAAAAAATTGCCAGTCAAGGTAGCTGGATGTCTTTAGACTGTGACAATTCTGAGGCTGTGTTGCTGTCTGTATCATTCAGAGCTGTGATGCCAAATAAAAATATCTCTAATATCCAGCTATTTTCAGGGGTGYGCAACACAGAACTGAGCAAAAGGAGATTTCTACAGTCTCTCATCTCTTGTGGCATCACTACTTCAGAAATCCTAGAATCCTTTCTTTGGAGGAAGCTTCTGGCGGTCCTTTGCATCACTAAATGAACTTTTGTGATGTCGTGTCTAGGCCCTGGACAAGTGCCTGGTTTTCAAATCCCATATTCTTTCTGCTGTGAGGAGTGTCCCTTTTGACCCTGGAGTCTCTGTTYCACCTCAGGCCTAGACTACAGAGGTTTCGTCCAGAAACTTCTCCATTACCTCTCCAGAAAGAGTTAGTTCTTCCGATGAGACCTGGTCTCCAGAAGTTGTGGAAGATGATGTGGTGGTGTGCATTCCAGATTCCACTTCAATTATTCACATGGGACTGCACTGCGCTACTTGCTACTCAGACAGTCTCTCTCTCGCTTTTCTTTTAAATAAGACATGGTCTCCTCTAAACACAGAGAAAGGTCTCAGGAGCTGATATGGTATTTRCTCCAAGTGGGGCTCTCGATCCTACCCTTTTGAAAAGATAATCTGCTGTATCAGCTGCAACCCCAAAGGCAGTTTTAGTGGAGCACACTAGGAGACACTCCCACCATTTGAATTGATTTGTCAATTAAACAAGAGCAAAACTTCAAGTTTCCTCACACTTTAGGGACCTTGAGGCTTGCACTTGAGCTTTGAGGCACTTATGTTCTGTAGGTTTATTAGACAGTGTTTTCAGTTTTAAAAACACAAGGGCTCTAGGTGCTTTTTGTGCTGAAGGATTTGCTGTCCTCGACCCTGAGAATCCAAACCAAATTGTTCCAAGCCTGGTCTTAAGACTGCTGCTGGTTCCTTGTGACCTATCAAGAGCASTTTGCTCATGTTCTCACCTCAGAGAAGATCAGAGATTGGCATCACTGCACAGGAGCCCCACGAGCAGCAGCCAGCTCTGTGCAGCACAGCTGGGGTTACTAATGTTCAAATGGTCAGACAGAGAGTCCTTCTGGACTATTAGAAATTATGTGATAGACTAATTAGAGATGACATTTAGAAAGGGATCTTCCATTGTAGTCCCAGAAAGTCTCAGATTTCACCTATAAAAGGGGTGCTCTGGCAGCTCAAGCACCACACTTTGCCCACAGAAAATTCCTTTGCTTTGCTGGAAATGGGGAACATCTGCTAGTACTGCATGCATGGCCCAGCAGCTGAATGACCCCTACGGTGCCTGTGCATAATCAATTATTAAGAGTCAGGGCCTGCCACTCTTACAACCACATGACCGGCAAGACAGGTTGTGGGGAGAGGGCTGCAGAGGGATTTAGCCAGGATCACCTGGAAGGGCTGTGCTGTCCTACCCATGGCTAGCATGTGTGGGGGAGCACACAGTTTGTTTTACACTAGACTGCTGGGTCAGACAGGGTCAGCAAGACAGTAGATCATACAGCYTTTAACTGCATTCACATCCTACAGAGCTTCGTAGGAGACAGAAGGGAAGACCGACATCAGCTGTATCAGTGCTGATAGCACTGGCTGGCTTTTTCTGTGCAGTAAGGGATTGTTTGCACTGTTTAAGAGCAGCTACTAAACAGAAGCTGGAAATAAAGGGTGCATTTTAATACACCAAGCCCACACACAGTAAATCCTGGTTTTGCCAAACATCTTCACAGCTGCTTTATGGGCACCTGCTTTAGAGTTCCTGAGCCCCAATTAGATGGCCAACGCCCTAGAGCAGCTGATAGCTGGAATGAGATTTAGAGCAGCCAGGGTGCTCAGCAGGGGRATACCAGAGGAAAGCAGGAAGGCTGGGGTCAGTGCAGTGTTTGGGTGGCCTTGAGTTAAGGTATTTGAACGGCCTCCGATTAAGGTACKCTGCTTACAATGGGTATTTATGGCCACCAAATTATTTCCTAAGAGCAGTCATCCCTTTGGACATGAGTAACTGGCTCATCAGGCACGTACTTGACATTGTAACCACCTAATCATTGGAGCAAAGCCCAAGATAATGCAGYTGTAACTACTTTCATTCAAAAGCAAGGCTGGAAGATGAGAGACCTGCATGCCTCACCTGTCTGGGGGATAGCTACCACACCAGGGAAATGTCAAGAAACAGAGGCATCCTTGAATCCTGGTCCTGCACATCTTCACAGCTCCTGCAAAGTGTGCTGTAGCAAGAGCCTGGCAGTGGCTCAGGGTGTGTGAAAGCCATCATGCCYAGTAGGCTGTGCAAAGTCCGGATTCACCTCCCTTTCAGGACACCTCTAAGTCAGTCACACTCTGAACAAAGGCATATATAAAAAAATGAAGCTCTTGGAACAATTTTTTCCTAAATTTCCATCTCCTCAAAGTCTGTGTGTAGTCAGTCTTGTTTAGATGGTACATGAATAGCACGGACTMATTTGTAACACTCTGTACTCTTTGTAAACGTTTGTACTGCACACCTGCCTGACCACACAACCACAAGACCTCTTTGCAGCTCTGCTCTGGCCACCTCTGGCTGTTCTAGTTGAATCACAGCACCAGCTTTGCTAACAGTATGTATTCACTGTGGTTGTAGGAGGGAGTATCAGTATTAGCAGTACCAAATACCTGGCAGTCAAGAACCAAGCCACAAAAAAGCAAGAGTTTGCTTTAAAACCACGTTTTAAGGAAGTAATAAGTGTGTAGGATTCATTCTACCTGACTTCTTGCCTTTCAGTGTTGACACTTCCTTCCAAGCTTTTCTCCCCCATCACCATGGTTGGAAATAATATTTTGATCCATGCTCTGGGTGTGCCAGAAATCATTACATATCTAGAGGCTCACAATGAATTGTTTGAATTGACAATGCTGTTCAGCTGTTTATAAGACTATCTGGCATTTAAACCCAGTACATGAAAAAATCTGAAGTGGGTAGAAAATGCTGTCAGACCGGAATGGTAGCTGACTTTGCAAAGGTGTAAAGTGCAGCGAAGGATGAGAGAGAGGTGCCAGCTGCCTGCATGGTCCCTTGCCTGCCACGACTTCCCGTGTGGCCTTGGGCAAGTCACACGGCTTCCCTGGGTTTAAGTTCTTTGCTACAGTAAAAGGTAGAGCATCTGTTCCCTGCACAGASGGGCTGGGCAGATAGATATGTTACCAGGGAGATGTGATGAGGCAGTAAGATTTATTCTATGAGGTCAAAGTAATAGAGAGCCTCCAAAGTAATGGTTAGCCTCCATTGAGAAATGGAAATTGTTTATCATGTTAAAACAGTTCCAGAAAACTAAGATATTAAGTAAAATATTTCCCTTCTTCCCTCCCCCCCCCAAAAAAAAACAAAACAAACAAACAAAAAAAAACCCACAAAAAAAAACCCCAAAACAAACCAAACCCAAAAGCTGCTACTTGATACCACTAAAACACCTTATAAAAACATCTCACTTGTGTTTTTTATCAGCTGTCTTTTCTGGTCTTTGCACTTCAAGGGAAATAGCTCCACAGGTCTGCAGTGCTGCCTTAATTCAGGTCACATGCTTCAGTGATGCCTTCAAACAGGCAGAAAAGAGCGGCCAGGGTCTACCAGTGAGACTGTGCCTCACARACCTCAGCTCAGGAAGCAGCTCCATCTGAACAGAGCCAGGGACCCTGTGCCTCATAGCCCCACTTCGGCTCTGGCTGCMTTGGAGCTCACCTCCAGCAYCTTTCCCTTCTTCCCGTGGATCTGTAAGGAAGCTGAGTTACAAAGACAGTAAAGACAGACCTAACAGAGAACACAACCAGGTTTTGTAATCAACCCTTCAAAACTTTTGTGGGTTAGCGACAGGRTTCCACTTCTGACTCATCTCTAGAAATGAGCCTCCTTTCTTTCTGCAAAAAGGGTGACCTGCCAGCCAGTCTGACGCAAGGTAATTTGTCCTGTTTATCTGATGACTTCGATAAAGCATAGAGATTACTGCTCTTCCTTCATCCTAAAGTACCCAACTGTTTATACGCTGTAATCCCGAGTGACTTTTTTTACGGTGAGAGTTTGAATGTGACAATGATTTGGAGAAAAATCTTGGTTGTAAAACTAAAGAAGCACTTCAAATATGTTCTTAGTGTATTTTCTCCCAGCTTGCACATTATCCCTAGTCCTGGCCCCTCTCAGCAGTCACGAGATAAGCTTCGAAGAAACAAGGTTGTTGATTGACGGCTCATTAGAAGTTGCAAGAGCAACAAAAGGGAGCCTGCAGCAGCCGGAGYTCACCGCCTGCCTGGCCGTGAGGACGCTGGTCAGCACTGGCCTGAGAGGAACAAAGACCGCAGGAGACACTGGAGGAAAACAACATGAAATTTTCATGGTGTGCGAGAAAGGCCAGGTGTAATGGATCAGGGCCAAAGCCTCCCCTGCCCCCACGGCCCCGCCGCATAGATTGACTTTCTATATATAGGCACTCACCGAGAGCATAGGTTGTGCCACACGGCACGTACACGCGTGCACAAATCCAGGGTACCTTGACTTCCCTGTGCCAGACTGAATTTATCTGTCAATCCATTTATAAATGAAAGGCTCCAAGTACATACAGTGTTAATATCTGTGCATATTAGATGTCACAACTCCAGCCTTAGATAAAGTCACACACTGAGCCAAGCTCACCCCTGCAGTGAAAGCCAGGCAAGGCTTACTAGGAGTGAATTTGACTTAATGTGATTGCCTGTAGTTATGTTTGTTTTTACAAATCTCGTTTATCCCTCGTGTAAGCATTTCCTCATAGTTAGGAGACTTGGACCAGGCACGTGCCAATCCACCTTAGCTCRCAAACTGGGGTGTGTGTTCCTTTGGCTTCCCATAGGGCTCTTTCAAGCCCCCGGATTCAGGTGCTGAAGGGCACTTGCCCATCAGACATGCTGGCTGGTGACAGCTTTCCCTCAATCCCCTAAGTGCTAAAAGGAGAGACTCATTCATAACAAACTGATGCAAGGAAAATTAGTCTTTGCCCTTTGTATACAGTGTCATCTGACAATAGTTACAAGTGAGTTTTAGTTGAAATTTTCCAGTGGAATCTTTTTCTTCAAAAACTCTCTTTTTCATGGTGAGAAGATTTCTGTTTGAGGTGTAGGTAGGTGTGCTTGATGTCAAAAATAATATTTTAATTCTAGTAGATCGTTTAGAATTCTTCAGTAAGTACTCAAAAGAGCATAGTTATCTGTCTTATCTAGTAGTTATCTAACTTCCAGTTACGTGCTTTTTATGAATAGTCGAATACAGGGCTTTAGATTTAACTCCTCTAAGCTTTCATACTAGTAGAAATTTACTCTGAAAGTGGATCAAAATGCCTGGATTATGATTTTGGTTTTTTTTTTTTGTTGTTGGTTTTTTTTTTTTTTTTTTTTTTTTTTTTTCATTTTAATACATTAAAGACATGAAAAAATATTTGTAGGATACTCCTAAATGTGGGACACCATGGAAAAACACTAGACTTGAAGAGAAAACTAGATTATAGAGGAGGGGTGGAACAAGGTGCTGTTAGTTTAGTTAAATTTAGAAACTCATATCCTGCTGGAATTCAGGTAACACTTCTTCTTGAAAAAAGACTTTACAGTCTGAGGAGAGCCAGTATTTTGTGAAAAGGGTAAAATGACACCGTAGACATTATTATGCCATGGAGTTTACTGATAAAACCTGAATCTATGACCCCTGTTCTTCAGTAAGCATAGCTTAATATTAAATTCCCTTAACCTAGTAGTGTTATGTGGACATAAAATTGAAAAAATTTATGTAAATACAGATAGAATCTAAAGCTTGACTCCAAATTAAGAAATTTACATTTCCTATAACACATATTAACCATTTTCATTCCTTTGATATGCTTTCTGTTCAGTTCTCAAAGAGTTGTAAGGGTAATGGTTAAAACTGAATCTTTATTTCAGCAATAGAAAGTGAGTCCTGAGCTAGGCAAGGTGATTTGCCTCAGATTGCTTATAGATTCATTTTGAGTCATCCTTCATTCTTTTTTTCTGCCTTCTGCTCATGCCAGATCTAATTTGGCTTTCACTTAAGAATTTAATTTATTTGTAGTTAGCTCTTCAGAAAAACTTCCAAAGTGCAATCTGCTGTAAATCACAATATATTAATAAGGATCGAACCTTGCAAACAGAAATCTGCTGATCGCAGTAGAAGTTTGGGGATGGGGGAAGGGAGCTCTGAAAGAATCACCTAGCACACAGCTATAGCAGAAAGCCTGCAAAAATTGCTATCGCAGAACAGCGATACACAAAAAGGCAGGAGATGTAACCTTTCTCCTATATTGTAATCCACCCCTTCCCAAAGTGGCCGCAGTGAATTGAAAGGAAATATTGAAGCAAGCAGCTCATTCTCAGGCGTGGGGCTGTGTGGGCTTCCTCGGGCCCTGCGCCACACAAAGGCGAGCGCTGCTCTGCGGGGACCCAGCGCTCCCAGGGGGGCCCTGCGCGGGAGCTGCCATATCCCTCCATTGTGATTTCCCTTCGAAAATAGTCTAGGGCTTTACAAAAAGCCCAAAACACAATAGTCTGACTCAGCAGTTTGGATGTGCCGGCCACCGAGCCCGCCCTGTCAAGGTGCTGTTGCTGGTGACCAAGGAGGGACGGTGCCGGTGCTGCCCGCTTTGGGAGCTCGCTTTGCGCTCAGCCTCGGCTAAAGGAGGCTCCTGTCACTGCTGCGCTGAGCTGCCAGGGACCACGGACACATCGGCCGTGGGAGACGCTGAAAGAACAGGCATTCAAGGAAAACATGCATAGAAATGACATCATTGTCAAACCTGCCCCGTGTTTGGAAAGCCAGCTGGCATCTCGGGCTGATACCGCAAATCATGAGGCAGGCAGATGAGGCAGCTATCTCGGCTCTGCTGTCAATAAAGTAGGTCAGACACTGGCTAGTCTGCCTCTGAGTTACCATAACAATACTATTTGTAACACTCTTTGACAACAAAAAGCACTAAAGCTGAAACTTCAGCTAGTAACACTCCGTGGTGCTGCTGGGAATGAGTCGCTGGTCSCCCTTCCTTGGCAAGAGACAGTAAGAGAAAGGTAATGAAAAATGAGACCTGGTGGTGGTAGAAAGCAAAGAGACTGGCGGAGCATCAAAGCAGATCAGAGGAAGAAATGACGAAAGGAGAGGCAACATTTGCAAATAAGAAGAGAGGTGAGAAAGAAAAAGTAACAGAAAACTGGAAYAAAAAAGAAAGAAACGGGAGAAAAGAATATGAAAGTTGATTTAATCACAAATAGTTCTTCTGGCTAGTCTCCCTAGAAGCGAAGCAATTAYTTTGGTCAGGCGTGGGGCTGTGCAGCACCAGAGGGGAAGGCAGGATGCATCCCCAGGGAGTGAACAAACCAAGCCTGAGCCAYAAATGCAGAGAGGCATCTTTTCAGTTTCCCCTTGTCCCTTGCCTTGCAGCCACTGAAAGTTGGGATCCGCGTCTCTCCATCCATCACTGCCTGCCTCTGCTCACCSTGGCTTCTCCCCAGTTCTCCACCCTCTCTTCCTGCCGTTCTTCTGAACCCAGAGGTTAGCCTGCCCTCTATGTGAAAGCCTCAGGAGAGCTTAAATTGCCCTGAGCTTGTGCAGGGGTGCCTGATCGGCTTTCAACCTCCCCATCTTGGTTCCCCACTTTGTTTTCCCCCTAAGTTTGCCTCTAATCGGAAGTTCTGGTCAAGGTTTTAAAATTTGAGGCAATGTTCAGGTGGGACGTTTGTATCCAACAAACATTTGAAGTGCTTTTCAAATGTATGTATAGACATACATTTGAAAAGCTGACATTTGGGATTTGGGACTTTTCAATAAAGCAGTCCTTTGAACCAGTGTGCTATTTGTTCAATTGTAGATTGTTTTTTCCATTGAATTTTTTTAAGTCATTATGTTTAAGCCTCCCTTTAAAGAGCAGACAACTCTTGAGCTTCACTGTTTGTTTGG